>NW_022758107.1:1675828-1759985 GCF_011630105.1 Anneissia japonica
ATAATAATAATAATAATAATAATAATAATAATAATAATAATAATAATAATAATAATAATAATAATAATAATAATAATAATAATAATAATAATAATAATAATAATAATAATAATAATAATGAACTTGAGCAGAAATTATTGAATTAAAAATGTGTACCCTTATTTATATAATGGAAAAAGACAATAGGCCTATAATCAAAACATTTCCAGTGACTGGAAGTGTTTCTCTGTAAAATAATGGGTAACATTTTCTAATAATATTTCTATTTTCTAAGAATTTCTGTTTTGAAGTTGATAATTAAATTTATTTATGTTAGCCTACTTTATACCTACTTCAAAATAAGTTTTTTAAATGATTTTTATTTTGGTATTTTGCATGGGACACACGTTTACTTGGCTTTTTTTCTCATTTTTTTTGTATTACCATCAACATATAATACAGTAAGTAATGAAATAAATAATGCATAAACATTTGGAAAATAGATCGAGAATGTATTGATATTCTTTGGGATTTGGCCTGTCAATCAATAATCAAGCAAGGATTCTACACACATGATAGTGACGTGTACACACAAAACAGCTGGCAGAGCTTAGTACTTCTAGGCCTAGCGCTAACATAGAGTGTGGTGTATGTGTATGCCCATGCTGCAGGCTCTTAGTACACTAGACTCTCCGTTGGCGATTTCTTATGTAGATATGGCTAGGCCTAGCGTCTGCCTCTGATGCACAGCGATTTCAATATTTAGTAGTTCTGCGGTTATTGATCCGAATGAAATGAATTTTTAAGGTTACAAGTTAGTCTGTGGAAAGTGTTGACAGTAAGAATTTTAAAAATGAAAAAGTACTATGCTGTTTTCGGTTCTCTTATCTTTTGCGTTGGATTTCTGTCGATTTATATGATGCTGGACCAAGCTTCGCTGGACACATTTTCTGGTGGAGCAGGGGGAGCGATGTCTCAGGTACAGATAAGCCTAGGCATGGTTATTCGGGTATTCACTAGGCATAGCCCAGGCTTAGTCTTAGAAACATTAGAATCCAGATGGGCCAGGCCTATACGTTTTACAAGTCTTGTAAAGTGGCTTGATCGGTAGTGTACTGTTGAACATATGTTGCTTTGCCTTTAAAAAAAAATATAATTTATAATTAATTATAACCAAACCTAGGCCTAGGCCTAGGCTTAGCTAGGCTAGGCCTTTTATAGGCCTAGGCCTAAACTATTTTATACTTGTTTTTTATTGCCTATTGTTATTAATGTTATTAAAATTGGCACTGTAATGCACTTTAGATAGTACTCGGCCCCTAATATCCCCCTCCCCTAAACCTGTCCCTCTAGGTAGGCACCTATTTTAACCTTAACCTCAGTTGTTATTTTAACTAATTTCACTAGGCCCCCAAGTAAAATATATGATTACACTGATATACTAATAATTATTTTATGTTGTTATTTATTGCTTATATCATTCAGAGGGAACTTAATGAAATAGGAGCAAAAATAAGTGATTTAGAATCCAGTCTAGCCCGTCACAAGGAGAGTGTTAAGACCTTGCGAGATGCGTTGCGTGCTCTAGCGAAGGGTGACGATACATTCCAGATGGACAAATTGGACTTGGGGATTGGTGATGCTCAAGTGAACCACATTAATTTCAACAATCAGGGGGACAAAGCAGCCACCTTCAATAAAGCTGTGAAGAAGCAGACGTCTTCAGCGATCAAGCATGAGGCTATTGATTATGGTGTGATGGACAAGGGTGAAATGATCTTTGCCCAAGTCGATACAAATGAATGCACGTTTGCTAAAACTCCTAGTGGCAACTCGGCCAACATTCAGGTATGTATTATCAATGATCATTGTTTTCTCTTATTCAGTTCAATTCAATAAAGATTTATTTGGTAATTCTCTCAAAATATAAGAGAAGTGACCAAGGAGCCCGCAGAAGAAAACAATTTCTGTCGGGGTGTACCCATTACACAAAACACAAACAAGCAATTATCAATATACTTGTACATACATCCCTTCGTCCAGCTCAAAATTTATTTATTCATTCATTATTAATTTATTCAAAGGGTCTGATTCCATAAAAGGAAAAAAGAGAGAAGAAAAGAAAGAAGAAAGAGGGGCGCACAGTACTCTAAAACAAGCTATTTTTCGATTGTATCAGAGTTTATGTTCAAACATTTCAACAAATTTCTCATGCACCACCAAACTTTTTCTTCCACCCGCTCGGTCCTTTGCATGTCACATGGCCCCTTCCCAGATTTTTCTCTGGATCTGCCCCCTCCCCCGATTCATCTATTAATTTCCCCCTGGACCCCTGAGCATTGTTATTGATGATTATGATATTATAGTTTCCTACTTTCCAATTTTTCTCCAGATGCTGGATGTATTTGATAAGCTACCGTTCAATAATCCTAACGGAGGTGTTTGGAAGCAAGGTTTTGATATCAAATATGAGGAAAGCAACTGGAATGATGAGCCATTGAAAGTGTTTGTGGTTCCACATTCCCATAATGATCCTGGTTAGTAAACACATTTACTGTAAATGCTCGAATAGGTGGTGCTCTCGAATAAGCGCACTGAAGCCTCCAAAAATTGTATAAGTTCTACTGCACTTAATATTCAAGCGGCACTTATTCAAGCATTTACAGTATCTACAACATGTGCAGCCTGACATCAATTTTGTTGAGGCCCACATTAAAGCCAGGGTCCGGAGAAACCATAGGCTTAGCCAGCGAGCCGTCCGGCCGTCTTTTGGACGGCCTACAATTATTTAGGATGGCCACTTTTACCGTGACGACTTGGACAGCTTG
This sequence comes from Anneissia japonica, assembly GCF_011630105.1. Taxonomy (NCBI): domain Eukaryota; kingdom Metazoa; phylum Echinodermata; class Crinoidea; order Comatulida; family Comatulidae; genus Anneissia; species Anneissia japonica. The sequence continues at coordinate 1,678,636 of NW_022758107.1, forward strand.
GCCTAATCAGTTTGGCCTAGCCTAATTGGGCCTGGCTCACCTTTAGCAAATTTTTATATTCCTCAAATCTTTCGCATTAAACTAAAGCTAAATAATATTTATGTTTGATAAAAACAACATTTATTGATTAAATGTAAGTTGTTTTCTTGGTGCCCTGAGCAAATTTTTATATTCCTCAAATCTTTCGCATTAAACTAAAGCTAAATAATATTTATGTTTGATAAAAACAACATTTATTGATTAAATGTAAGTTGTTTTCGTACTAATATTCGGTTGGGATTCCCAAAGATGGGCGGGGCATGGCCCGCCAATTGGCTCGGTGCCACGCCCACTGGCTTCCATTTTGGATGGCCTATTTCGTTTTTCTGGCTAAACCCCAAGGAGAAACAAAACATTTTGATATGCTATGCAACTGATTTTTCTGAGATGCAAAAGGGTGTTTGCTGAAAAACTTGGGAACAATCACCCTTTTTGATCAGAGTAATTAAAATTATTAACAAAGATATTACATAATAAACAAAACCCAGAACATAAGAATGTACAAAGTAAATTTAAAATTTATCCCTTGTATTGTACGTAAATGTTTTGAATTTAATTTATTTTTACCTTACCATTATTTTAACTTTTAACATGTTGACTGCTAACCCTTTTCCCCTAGTATCATCCCTAGGCATAAACGGCGCTCCATTAAAAAAATTATTCCCATCAACTGTATAATGAAACACGAAACATAGATCATTACTTCAGGGTTCTTCCCTGGACCTCCAGGGCGAGAGTTCACGATCTGGCGAACACTGCCAGCAAGTTTACGTGCAATACAAATAGTGGTATGTGTAGACAGGTGCGGACATGAACTCTATGCCCTTGGTGCCCTGAGCGAATACTGTCAGGCGTGAACTTGCATCCTTGGCAGCGAACAAGTTAATTGAATTTTTAAGGTTTTTCAGATTTTACCACAGACAGAATCCTATTCATCTTTTATTTTTAATTATCTGTTTCCTTTGTGTTATTTCTTTCCAGGTTGGATTAAAACTCTTGATAAGTATTTCCAAGACCAGACAAACCACATACTAGACAACATGGTTGTAAAGTTACTGGAAATGCCGAAAATGACTTTCATGTGGTCAGAGATTTCATACCTATCTATGTGGTGGAAGAAAATTGATGAAAGAAAAAAAGACATCACTAGAAAGTAAATACATACTAGTCAATTAAAATTGGTAGCAATGGTGTGTGTTTGTGTGTGCGTGTGTGCGTGTGCGTGTGTGTGTGTGTGTGTGCGTGTGTGGTGGGTTCTCAAATTGAAGGGCGAACTGAATATAATACAGTGTAATATCTTATTTACCAACAATTTTCTTGCAGACTTATAAAGGAAGGTCGTTTAGAAATTACCACAGGAGGCTGGGTAATGAATGATGAAGCAAATACTCACTATTATGCAATGATAGACCAATTAATAGAAGGCCATGAATGGTTAAATGCTCATATTGGTAAGATATCATCTGATAGTTTCTGCAATAATTTAAATTATGTCATTTTGATATAAATCTGCACAATTGCAGAGTTAATCAGTAATTACACAATATATATGTAACCGACAATGTTACGAAAAGATTTCCTAAAGTGTACTTAATGCACTGCCAAAGAGAGTTTTGCAAAATTGTTGTATTTCTGTATAAAAGTATACTGGTAAGATGTCAATTTTTTTCATATGAAATTTATTAGTTTCTGTGGCACTGCATTGAATTTACAGAGAATCACTATAAAAATACACTCGCTATATATGATAAACATTTTCTACATTGTCTGAGAAGCTATTATCATTATAGAGAGATCATTCATTTAATCACTAATATTATATTGTTTTTCTGCTAGGTGTTAAACCCAAGAATGGCTGGGCTATTGATCCATTTGGCCTGTCTTCAACCATGGCTTACCTCCTGCAACGCATGGGTCTAGAACACATGGTTATTCAACGTGCCCACTATACCATCAAGAAATACTTTTCATCGACAAAGAACTTGGAATTCATGTGGAGGCAAAATTGGGGTAAGTGTAAAAGTAGTAAAGTACTTACTTTTTTTCTCCTTCGTATCCAGTAGTAAAGAGAAAGTCCCATTATGAGTTTTATGCTCTGTCTAAAAAGCTCTCAAGGTTTATTGGATGCTGGGTGTGGGGTTGGATGGAAGATGTAATGTTATGCATTAATGTAAATCTTAACACAATTCAGTTTTGTACTTCTTTTTGATATTGAATTAAAACCAGAATATATGGGAGGCTTGCAATGCCAAAACTAGTATCAGTGTTCAAATAAGAATACATACATTTTTTAATATATTCATATTTTCCACTTTATAAGGTCACTGTTCATTTATTGAAATCGATGTACTATTGCTATTTTTATGAGTACTCAGTACTAAAATATACAATACTTCCACATTCCTATGCTAATTACTCAGTATAATATTTAGCGACAATATGCTGGTTTTTCTATGGCAAGCCTCATATAATTTATATTGTTAAATTTGAATATTATTGGTGTTTCACACTGTTGGTTTGGAATAAAGAATATAAATTTGTTTACTCCACACCAGACCATGGCTCCAGCACGGATATGTTCACTCACCTGATGCCGTTTTACAGCTACGATGTCCCACACACATGCGGACCAGACCCTAAGGTTTGCTGTCAGTTCGACTTCAAGCGACTTCCAGGTGGTCGTATCACCTGTCCGTGGAAGGTTCCACCAATCCCAATTACACAGACAAATGTAGAAGGAAGGTATGAAAAGAAAGTTTTATGGATAATTGTACTTGACTGATTACAAACGCTTTGGTAAAGCTGTCTTAAGCTTTGCCTACACTCTCAAATTTTACAACTTGTGTATGTACCCTTATATTGGCATGATAATGTCATATTATACCCAAATATGGGCATATCACATTTATTTTTCACATAAAACACATTTATTGGTCACATAAATTTTGATAACAAAATAATGTAAAGAATGCATATTACAAATTGCAAGACCTCATTTTGCAACCTAGTGCCACCCCGCACTTAATCATCAAACTCCCCCTCCTCCTTCATGCCCCTTGCATCTGCTCTCCCAAATCAAGACTCCTAGATACACCACTTGTGAATGAATAACTTATTTTTTATATTTGTTAACTTTCCATTACCTTGATTTTCTAGGGCTAGGTTACTGCTGGATCAGTATCGTAAGAAATCCCAACTGTTTCGTTCCAAGGTGGTGTTAATCCCGCTGGGCGATGATTTCCGATATGATAAAACTGTGGAATGGGATAATCAATATAACAACTACATGCAGTTAATGTCTTTCATGAACAATAAGAAAGACTGGCATGTGGAGGTAAGGTCTTGTGCTCTCCTTCAAAGTCAAAGTAATATTTATTCATCAAAGATATTACTTCCTGCTGTCTCAACTCATTTCTCAGTTAGATTTTCATACTTCCTCAAGCTTGATCCCGCCTATTATTCTCCGCGTGAAATTAAAACCACCTTACTTATATAGCATGAGATCATGGGCCTGTTTTCAAATAGTCTTTTCCATCTTCTTAAAATTTTGTTCTAAATCATTTTTGTTGTGTTGGGGGTGGAGGTGGGGATCCATTTTATATATATTGTGGTGATCTTGTGTATAATAGCCCTTGAAGGCTTAATTAATTAATTGCATTCAACAGGTTTGTAGATCTATCAATTCTAATCGAACAGTCAAAAACTGATCTCCTTTTCCTAAAATATAATTGCTAAATTCCTATATATACAGAAAATAGAAATATATTTTTAGATTATTTCCTAAACTGCCATTGGTGTACTTGTGTAGTGTATGTGTATGTTGGCCACACCAGCTTTATATTGTACAATACAAAAGAATATTATTTCTGAGAGTTTACCTATCTGTAACGCCATGTAAAATGAATATTTTCATGCATGGCAATGATTACGTTGAAATCCGTCATATATTTCTTGTTTTTCATTTAAACATTTTTGATTTACAGATTAAGTTTGGAACTCTAGAAGACTACTTCAAAGCATTGTATGAGACTATGCACACGGAACGAGGCAGCTTGCCACAGGGATTCCCTGTCCTCAGCGGTGATTTCTTCACATACGCAGATCGAGATGACCATTACTGGAGTGGCTACTTTACGTCTAGACCATTCTACAAAAATCTTGATAGAGTTCTAGAATCTCACCTTAGGTATTAATGATGTTCATTTGACTTCTGAAATATCAAAATACTAATAATACCTGTTATTAAAATGATAATGATAATTAAAGATTTGGTAAATTTAGCAAGCATCCACCATTACCAGCATTACTACTAGCATTGAAGAAATGGATCTTAAAGATAAACTTAATTAGTTACTAATTTATAAAGCAACTTGGCTCAATCAGCTAAACTGTGATAGCCACTTTGTCTGCACTGAATCATGGAGATCACTTGGTTCTCCCGGTTCAATTCCCATTGCTGCTCTGCTCATGTTTCAGCTGGAGGGCAAAACTGGCCGAACGGTGGGATTTGAACCAAATATCATCTGGCTACCATCAGATGCTCATCCATTTGAGCTATGGGGGCTATGTGGTACACACACAGACAGAAAACAGGACATGTTTTCTCAATTTACAGTAGAATGCACAATGAATACTGTAATAGTACAGCACGTTTCATTTGTTCCATAGGGCTGCAGAAATAATATACTCAGTTGCTGCGGCAACCGCTCGTCAACATGACTCGACCACATTCCCATACAACGACCTCATTCAAATGCTTCACACGGGCCGTCAAAACCTGGGACTATTCCAGCATCATGATGGAATCACAGGAACCGCTAAGGATCATGTTGTGGTTGATTATGGTATCAGGTAAGGTTTTCATTGACCTTTTTAAGGTCAGGTTTTGATTGACCTTTTTTAAGGTAAGGTTTTGATTGACCTTTTTTAAGGTCAGGTTTTGATTGACCTTTTTCCGCAAAGCCCCACCCCTTAGATATTGTTGCTAAGGTCTCACCAACGACAGTGTAGCAGCATACGCGCACACACGCAGTTGTGGGACAGTACATGTATTTGTGGGACAGTACATGTATTTGTAGGACACGCACATGTTGTTGGTCCTGTTGGGATTGGTCAGTTTGATTGACACTCTGGGAATGTCCATTAAGTGAAGATTCATTTCATCTTAGTCAACACAGTCAGGTTGATTATTCAACACTAGACTGACAATTAGCGGTGCTGATTTACACGCATGATTAGAAATACTTCCAGGGAAGCGGAGGAGGTTGCACTTTGTGTATGAGTGATTCTGTACCCAATGACCAGGGAAAACATTGCCTTGAGCAGTTTTCTTGATACCCCCCCCCCCCACAAAAAAAAAAGAAAAAAAGAAAAATGCTGACAAACTAAACAAAACTACTGGAAAATAATTTGTTTCTTATCTAGACTGTTGGCTGCAATTGATAATTCTAGAAAAGTGATGATGGAAAGCATTCTATTCTTATTGACGGATGATAAGAAAGTTTTTGCAAGGGACGTCAATTTCTTTGATGTTGTAAGTGATGTCGTGTTTGATCAAACTTATTTCATTTTTCAGTAGTGGTACAGTATTGGAGTAGATCATTGGCCAACTTTCAAAAGACTTGAAAGACGTTTGTGTGATAAGAATATCTGCGAAAACCAATATACACAAAATCTGACTGTGTATTACCAGCTTTATATAAGATCCTCATTGTTAATGACTGGTTTAGCTAATTAATTTCAAGATTAAGATATACATTTTGTAATGCTGGCTTTACTGAAGATCCTTTATTAATCACTAGTTTAATTGATTAATTAATTGTTATCTAATTATCTTTCAGAATGAAGATATACTCCATATTTTTAGTCTGACAAAGTTTGTCTCTGTTTTACTGAAAGATGCTAATTGTTAATCATTAGTATAATTGACTTATTTTGAATGTCATTGTCTTTAAGGATGAAGAACGCCATTCTCATGATTCTCTTCCCGATAAAAAAGTGGTGAAAGTTATGAAAGATGCTCCGAGGTAAGGAAAGTATCTTCCTTATTCAATTTTTTAATATGAATGCTTATAATTGTTGTGTTTTAGGTGTAAATGTTTATTTTATTAATTGCATTAATGTTATTGTTGTAGTAGCTATCTTCTTCGGAAGACACATGGTCGTCATTGGCCGGATCTGTTGACAAAATCACTGCTGGTGTTTACTTTGAGAGCCAAGATTTACCATGCTACACATATGTATTTCAGTTATCTTATTTTATTTTTATTCTTTTTAATTTTTTTAAATTTTGTCTTAATTTATAAAAAAAAACTAGCTTCCTGTAACCTTGGATGGGACCCTGACAAGTAATCCCCTCCCACTCCCACTTTTCGTTTGTCAACATGATTCTACGAGAAACATGCAATATTGATGTTGATGTTGTTGTTATTATTATTGTTTAAGATGCTGAAGTCATGCCTTAATTCAACAAGATAAAATTAACAAAAAACTAATTCTTTATTAGCATCATCATTCTGTACAATTCCATTGCTCAAGAGCGTGTTGAGATGGTTCGAATCCATGTGTCTTCACCAAATGTTGAAGTGCAGGATTCAGAAGACAAGGTGGTTGCCAGCCAGACAAATTTGGTTTGGACCAGCAAAGAAGGCTCATCTACAGATGTGTATGAGGTATGTATTTATTTTTTTAGCTTTAATTTAATTTTACAGAACTTATCACACTTATAGAACGATTATTATGACTTACTCCTAAAATGGTATTCTCTGGCGGAATTTTTTAGCTAGCACTTTCCCTTGTTGCTAGGCAAAAAAGAACAGTGGCTACTGAATTGCCATTCAGCTTAATTGACATAGAATGGCTGAGCAGTCAAGGCAGGGGCTCTGCAACCTAACTGCAGCCAGAATATTGGCGCTGGTCTGAATGGCACGCTCACCTATGGTTCTTGTGGTAGAACAAGTCTTCTCGGATAATAACTATAAACTGTAGGCCCAGTTTGCTCATTTCTAGTAGGGGATACCCCGGTGTACTGGTCCATGCAGCCCCTGCAGTTATGGACCATTTGCATGATGTACCTACGTAAACATAAACATCGCTCGCTGTAGTCAGTGGTGGCGCCAGGACCTGCCCGACGGAGGGCTAAAGGCCCCGACGGGGGGGCTAGTGGAGCGAATAGAGTCTCACTTGGCTGGGGGCCAGGGGGGCCGTCTAGGGCCGAAGCCCCCATGAATTATGGCGAATTCTTATTACTTATTTGATAGGCATCGAGTTACTATAATATGACTTCATGTAGGCTATGCTTTTTAATGTTGAAATCATCTTCAAAAACCAAAACATTTTGAACAAAGCAAGAAACAAATAGTATGCAATGTAACCATCTAATTTATTTTCAAATATAGTTTAATTTGATTGGTTGATATTTTATAATTTGTTGATATGATTGGTTAATTTATTTAGTTGAAATGACCTTGGTTGGTTGATATGATTGGTTGATATAATTGGTTGAAATAATTAGCAAGTATGATTGGCTGAAATAATTAGTTGATGTATGATTACGTGATGTTGATATAATTTCTTGAATTAATTGGTTTCTATATGATTAGTTGATTTATGAGAAATTGCTATATGATTGATTCACATGTGATTGTTTAATTTGATTAGTTGATATTTTATAATTTGTTGATATGATTGGTTAATTTATTTAGTTGAAATGACCTTGGTTGGTTGATATGATTGGTTGATATAATTGGTTGAAATAATTAGCAAGTATGATTGGCTGAAATAATTAGTTGATGTATGATTACGTGATGTTGATATAATTTCTTGAATTAATTGGTTTCTATATGATTAGTTGATTTATGAGAAATTGCTATATGATTGATTCAAATGTGATTGTGATGGTTGATATTTTATAATTTGTTGATATGATTGGTTAATTTATTGAAATGACTACTGATATACAAGAAAGTATAATACATACTCCAAGTATTGAAATACACGCCATCGTGTTGGGATTCAATATTTCGACATTAATTATGTCATCATCAGTCTTATCTGAGATTAATCAGTGGACCTTTCGGCTACTGATATATGATTGGTTGATATCATTTCTAAGTAAGTATGTGATTGGTTGTTGTATAATTGCTTGCTATATCATTGGTTGATATGGTTGACTGGTTTATTTCAGACTGTGACCACTAAAACTGATATGAAGGAGACAAATGTCGATGTAGAGTTTGTGATGTATGGGACAACAAACAAGAAAGATAAAAGTGGTGCTTATTTATTTTTGCCCAGTGGTCCTGATGAGGTAGTTAATTTTTATATTCTTTTTGTCTTGGGAATAAAATTACCGATGACCTGATTTTAGTAAGGGAAAGATTAATAAGAACTTACCTGTTTGAAAGATGATCAACAACCTGGATGTATACCAGTTTAATAATAATATGTATTTGTTCATTAACATATGTGGCAAAGACAAGCAAAAATAGTCACTCGTTGCAAAAATCAATTTTTAGTTATTAATACAGGGTTAAATTTTATTTTTGATTTTCTCCTCTGCTTAGATGCTTTTGGCAAAATTTGTGCTTTTTTTTTCTGCCCTCTAACAAACTTTAAAAAAAAAATATGTTTGCTAAGCAAGGTATTAAAGAAGACTTACCTAAGCTACATTATTCTATACACCATTTTATTTTAAAAAATTCTTTCAGCCACTGAGTTTATTACGGCCGTTGATACGTGTTATACGTGGCAAACTTCTATCTGAGGTTCACGTTATAAGTGAGAAAGTAGAACACACGATACGACTGCCAAAGTCAACAGGTCAGAGAACGTCATATTAATTTTTATATTTAATAATAATTAATATTATTTAATTTTTTAAATTGTAAAATGGAGCCAAAACCAACATTAGTGACCAAAAGAAGAAGACTGACTTTTTATGTATTCATGTTCTCCACATAATAAGCTTTTTAATATATTCATTTACTGGAATCAACTTACTATTGCCAAAGTTATGAGAAAAGCATTACAGCTTCTCTGTACCAAGGGGCCGTCTAGAGCCTCAGTCCAAGTCCTGGAATAGGAATAAAAAGTTTCTGGTAGGATTCACAGGAGAGTTTTTTTGGCTTTGTATGGTCCAAATTGTGCTTTTAAACCACAATAAGATTGGCAGTATGTTTGGATAGGCAAATTATGAAAAAGCTATTATAAAAAAGCTTATCCATGATATGGTTTCTCCATTAAATTTTGTTACTGAGAGAAGATTATTTAATTATGAGTTGTTCACATTCAATTAAATATTTAATTATTGAGGAAAGGCTTTAACCTCTTACTGACATTTGTTATCTTCGTTTCAGGTGTGGATGGATGCAGCTTAGAAATTGAAAATATTGTTGACATTCGAACGGAAAGAAATCGCGAAATAGTAATGAGGGTAAAGACAGGTATTCAAAACAAAGACAAGATTTTCTTCACCGACTTAAATGGATTCCAGGTGAATTAATGAAATTGTATTTAAGAATAACATACAAATTTATGAATATTCAATTAAAAAGTTAATAATTATATTTATAATACAGGTCTCCCTCTAATTAAAGACCACCTCAAATTATATACCACTTTTTTATGCCTGCCGCTCGCCAAAAATTATGATTTCGAATAAAAATAAAATGTTATTTTATGCTAATTAGCGCACCTGACACCACAGAAAATGGAAATTTTAGAAAAAAAAAATAAAAGTTTTTTCTTTATTTTTTAATTAACATTTATTACATAATGGTCAAAGAAGAAGAAAATTTTTATTACGCCCACCGCTGCCTTGAAATTTCCAAAAATAAGAATTGCCTATTTCTATTCCTAATTATATAAATTTAAAGCACTTAACCATCCCATTACTACAGTGTTTACATTCACCAACAACATGCCTTTTATCCCTATTATTGTAATTAGAGACCAAGTCTGATAAAAAAAAATCTCATAAAAACCCCAGTCCTAAAAATGGTCTTTAATTGGAGGGAGACCTGTAATAATATTAATGGGATTATTCTGTGTTTTTGCCAAGAGATACAATGTGCTGGCGATGTTGTATAACTTCTGATTATTGGATCCATAATTAGCAAACCAGCACAAAGCGCAACTTCCTCCATTCCCTGGGGGAGTAATCGTAGTCGTGGTTGCAATTTAATGCTGATACAGACTGAAATATTCAATGCCACATCATCCTACCAGGTACCGTACCCATTCATACTCCTTGGTGGAGAGAGAAATGTAGGTAAAGTGCCTTGCCCAAGGACACAAGCGAAATGCACAGTGAAGGCTCGAACCTCCAACCTCAAGGTTGAGAGAATGAAATGCGACCACTGCGCCAACCACTCCCACTTGTAGTATAAAGATTACTTGATTTATTGATTGAAAAAATAAGATTATTATTAATGATGTTAAATAATTCATTTAATGTTTAGATTCAAAAGAGGAAAACATTATCCAAACTCCCGACGCAAGGGAATTTCTATCCAATGGTGAGCATGGCATATCTTGAGGATACAACGTCAAGGTTCACCGTACACTCTAGGCAAACCCTCGCAGCAGCCAGTCTGGGACAAGGTATAACATGGTCTTCTTAACTAAGTTACCTATCATTAAATCACTCACATGTCCCTCATCATTCCATCTAACCACACATGTTTATCAACTACTTGGTTCGCTCTAAACTTAAATCTAGTTATCTGGATAACTATGTTCAGATAAATGTGACCATCAATTTTTTTCAGCATGTTATATTTCATTTTTACTTCATCTTATCCCACCTTTCCCTCATCTTACCTCGCATGTTTCATATTAGCTCATGTGCCTCATCTCACCTTGCATGCCTCATCTCACCTCATGTCTCATCTTAGCTCACATGTTTCATCTTACCTCACATGTCTCATCTCACCTCACATGCCTCATCTCACCTTACATGTCTCATTAACTCACATGTCACCTCTCACCTTGCATGTCTCATCTCACCTCATATGTTTTATCTTACCTCATACCTTTCATTTTGCCTCACATTCTCATCTTACTTCACATGTTTTATCTCACATCCCATGTCTCCTGTTACCTCACATGTCTTATATCACCTCACATGTCTCATCTCACCTTGCATGTTTCATCTTACCGCACATGTTTCATTTTACCTCACATCTTTCATATTACCTCACATGCCTCATCTCACCTCACATGTCTCATCTTACCTCACATATTTCATCTTACCTCGGATGTCTCTTATCTTGATTCTCCTCATTCTTCCTCAAATTTGCGTAATATCCTCATTCCTCCTCATGTTTCTCATCATCTCACCTCACATGAGATCTTGGGCATGAACACATGACATGCTAATGCAATAAGAACTTTGTTCACAGGGTGGCTGGAGGTGATTATGGATAGGAGACTAATGCAAGATGACAATAGAGGGCTCCAACAAGGTGTGATGGATAACAAGAGAACACCAAACAAATTTAGGTTTTTATTAGAAAGACGAGAAAAAGGCACTGAGCCTGGAGTAAGTGATTGTATATTTTTTTAATTATTGTATTAAAACAGCATTGGAATTTTTAATAGAAAATGAAATATTGTGATATATTGGTGATTAACATGACTTGTTAACAAATTTAGGTTTTTATTAGAAAGACGAGAAAAAGGCACTGAGCCTGGAGTAAGTGATTGTATATTTTTTTAATTATTGTATTAAAACAGCATTGGAATTTTTAATAGAAAATGAAATATTGTGATATATTGGTGATTAACATGACTTGAGGGAATTATGATGCCATGTTTCTATACAGTAGCAAAATAGCAGAAGATGTTATATGGAATTATAATGTAGTTAGATTTATATAACACTTTATACCGAAATGCTTTTAAAGTGTCAAGTTGTGGACTAGCTCATATAGTAACTTGCTTCTTCTGTAAGGATCTCTGTGTGTCTGAGCTTCCTGGTAAACCGGTATCAGTTATTCTTATCTGTCCACAACAGGGGATGAATGGACCAGTTCACCGGTGTAACCCCTACTTGTCTCGAATGTTGTACTGGGTTCTTTAAAGTGCACATGCACTGGAAACTTTATTAGCAGTGTTAACTTTCTTAAATTATGTCAATGACTTTTTACAGAAATTTAAGACTCGGGGGGGGGGGGGCGATGCCCAGAAGAATGTCGACGACTAAGCAATAGGTGAAACAACTAAATTTGGTCAACCTGGTAATTTGCAAACAGTACTCGACACCATTTACAACTGGACCAATAATAATAAACTTAAGATTCCCTTCCAAATGCCAGGTGATTAGATGTAACTTTGGTCGTCGACCACATCAGCCTCCACATCTCAAATGAAAATCTTCCTGTTGTAAATTCAGTAAAGTTAATGGGGGTAGTTTTTGATAATGACCTCAAGTGAACAAGTTATACTTACGGTATCATTGCCAAAGGCAATTGTGAACTTTTTATTTTGTTTTGTCATTGAGGAGACCCAGTTTCAATCTTGAACTCACTTAGTAGTGAGACCCTGGGGTCGGTGATCTCTTCGGTCTGAACATTTGACACAGAGGTGCCTTGCCGTGCATGACTCCTGTAGGTTGGCAGAGAGTGGGGGGTTTTTTTAAATATTTAATATTGTATATTTTTTATATATAAAAGAATTGTTATATATATATATATATATATTGACTCAATTGTTAAATTGCTCTTTAATATTTTCTTATGTAACTCTTGTCTTTGTAATTTTGGACGTCGTCTGACTTTTTAATGTTTCCAATGTAAATTTTAATATTTAATATTGCACTATTTTACTAATGATTTGTAAATTTTTAATTGCCAATTTTATATTTTTGTAATTTTATATTCAGTCTCTCAATTCACACATGCTGCATGTCTGTTTTGTATGTGTTTTTTTTTTTTTGCAATAAATATACCCAAATATATACTGTACATATGGATTTTTTTTGGTTGTGATTTTGCAGACAGACAATCTTCCCGTTGGTTATCCATCCCTCCTAAGTCATGCATCATCACTCATTACCAACCATCCGGTATACATCCATACTGCAATATCGGAGAATGCCAACGAGGCTAAAATCTTGCCAGAGTTTGAGATATTCCAGACGCCACTGCCGTGCGATATTCACCTAGTCAACCTGAGAACACGAGTGGAACAGACGACCAATATGGTAACAGCAAAAGATGAATCATTAGTGATTTTACACAGGCGAGGTTTTGACTGTTCTTTCCCAGGCCCAGCATTAATGTGCAATACAGATGAAGGCAAGGTAGGTTCAACTAATGTAAACAAGAGATGTTATATTTATATATATATATAAATATATATATATATATATATTTATATGCTTTGTTTTTGTACTGTATGTGCGGTCAGGAGATCCCTATGACAGTGACTTTATGTTGCTTTTGGGCAGTCCAGCCAGTCATCCATACTTTTCTGTTGTTTTTGACTGGTCATTTAAAGTTGATTAATTTCAATGTAAGTCTAGGCCATAATTTAGTATTCTTTGCCAACCATTATTCAGTCAAATCAGTAAATGTAGTTTGATTTATATAGCACTTTACAAGAAGTCTCAATGTGCTCAATGCGTTGACTAGCTGCTATTACAGTAACTTCTTTCACTCTTAAGCGTGACTTCGTGTTTGAGCAACTCAGCAAACTGGTGCCAGCTACTCTTGTCTTTCCACAACAGGGGCTGCTTGGCCCAGTACACCACGGTAACCCCTACTGGGCTTGAGATGTACTGGGTTCTTATTGTGCACACAAGCCCATTGTGTACAATGAACCTATAGTTTATAGTCCTTATCCAGGAATACTTGCATGCTGCTTGAACCACTGCAAATATTATAGCTAGAGGTCGTAGTGCCCCTGACGTAAAATCCAATAATATTGATATCAATATTATTGATATCAATAATATTGATATCAACAATATTATTGATATCAATAGTAGTGATGTCAATAATATTGTTTAATTTGTACTTTTCATCTGTTACAGGTCAGAGTTAATCAACTTCTAAAAAGTTTACAGGTTTCACATTTGCAACAAACTTCCTTATCAGCTATGTACGATGGATCCGAGCTAGCCCCAGATGCGACCGTTACTATAGAACCCATGGAAATCAACACATACAAAGTAAAACTCGGCTGAGACGTTTCACCGCAACTATTGTTGTTTACAATAATCGTTTTAGGGTCATCAGGTTGCTGAATATTCATGGTGTGTTTCTATATGCATGTTTGAATATTCAAGAGTACTATAAATGAATTGTAATGCACCAGTCAGATTTCTCTCTCTCTGAAATGAGTAAATTAGCAGCGGTTTTAAAGTCAACTGTTTATCAGTGAATAGGGAGCTTTCGCTTTGCGCGACGACGTAACACTAGAACAGATCCACTCTTGCGTCATCGTCCTACGTTCTCTGCACAAAGAAGATTCGGCCAAATTGCATCCTAGAATCCATGCAACAATGAGACTTTAACGTTCTTGCATGCACAGTTGACTTTTATTTATTTTATTTATTTATTTATTTATGTGACATCATTGTGTTCTACATCCTACCGTTGTTGTGCAGTCAAAAGCTCCCTACTGACAGTCAGATATTCCTGATATGGAATGACAAATACCAAGTACTAAGTAAGTAAAGTATTCATATGTTTTTTTTATGATTGAAGTGTGGTTATTCAGCCATTAAGTGAAGCATTCCCCCATTAAATATAACGTCCTGTATCAGATACCAATTCCAGACCAGTTCATATATTGAAACTAGGGATGTGATGTGAAAAAATAATGACAGATTTATGTTTAAGTATGTTTATTTCATCTTTATTGCAATCTTAGGATAAAAGTATGTGAAAGTATATTGCATAAATGATGGATAAAGAGAACTTTTACTTAAAAAATATTAAATTATTGACTGTACACAAAAAATCTATACACCAATAAAACACATCATAAATATTTTGAAATTAATTGATTGATTGATTGATTGGAAAGTTATTCAACAAAATATAAAAGTAGTACAATTTAATAATCTTTACTGTATTATATAAGAGTATATCAATATATTAGACATTAAATTCATAATTAATATAAAATATTAATATGAAAATTTTAATTTAGTCAGACTACATTGTAAATATACATTTAAATATTATGAATCAACAAATTTACATCATACAACAAATCTAGTATTAAAGTATGATAATTGGGGAAAAAGTAATAAAAATTAGTTACATCTTTACAGATCCTGAAATGCCAGCCAGCTGAACAAATAGTTGTCTGGCATGAATAAAAATTTAAAAAACTTTAAAAATATAAAAGACGAGTTTCGAGCAAACTCTATTTGAATTCTAATAGGGCGCCCCCTATCTCCTGGCAGGACCGTTTTCTTTAACGTTTAATTGGGTACATATGAAATCAGGGCAGTCGCACCTCTTGAAATTCTATTTTGTACTCATTGCTAGTACTAATTCTTTGTAGGAGCAAATGTGCTAAGATACTGTTTCTGATTCTGTTTCTGATTTCTTAAATTTATTTTTAAAATTTAATCTTTAGAACATAACTTTATATCTACCAATTTTTCCTTTCATTTTATTTTAAATTCATAACAAAGTGAAACATAGCTGCAAACAAGACCAAAAAACAGTGGTCCAGAAAAATGCGTAACTGGCTTTTAATATTTAAGCATTTTAAATAATATCTAAAATCACTTAATCATAACAAAGTAAAACAGAATTACTAACAAAATTATCTAGACAAGACCAAAAACAATAGCACAGAAATTGTGACCAACCCAGCTAAGTCATCAATTAAAATTTAGTTTAATTTAATTTATTGGTTATTTATCTTTAAATTATACATTTGTTTTTGTGCATAACATGTACATTATTGATAGATAATTTTATTGATGAACAAATCATGGTATATATATATTCTTTATTAAATTTTAGGAAAGCAAATCTTTTATGACAATTTAAAAATGAATTGCTATTTTAGGGTAACTTCTTGAAAAAATGTTTAGGGCTTTTTTTTTTGCTGAATTTAATAAATTGTATTTTTGATTTTTTGTTTTTTATTTTAAGCTGGTTATTGGGGTTTGGTTTAAAAATGAATTGTTATTTGGTATTATGTCATTATATGAACATTCTGTAATTAGGTAAACTTGATTTCTGTATTAGTTGTAATTGTATTTTGTAGATTTCTTTCAGTAGCCTAATTTTAGGATGACATGTATTTTAATTTCTTAGTAAACTGGCTATAGAATTTCCAGTTTTTATTCTTTCTTAAGAAACCTATAATATAATAATGAATAAAAATTACATACATGTGATATAAAAATCAATGAAATATAGTAGAACACCCTCCTTTGTGGCACTCCTATTAAGGGGACACTTTTTTGGCCACAAAAAAGGACAGAATATCTTTTAACACTACCAGCTAACTCCTATCCAGAGGACACTTCTATTCAAGGGACACCCCTATTAAGGGAACAACACTTTTTTTCTCAAATGTGTCCCCTTATAGGGGCTCTACTGTATTTTCCAGAAATTGAGGGAAAACTCATGTGTAAATAGATAAAATAGATTGCTTATACTTTATAGTGTACAGTATCTGTGTACCTTATTTGTATGTTGATCATAGAATGGAATACAGTAGATTGAATGATAAAAGACAGTTAATTCAGTAAATATTTTCATTTTATATTTTCCTTTAATTGTTGACATTTGCTATTACGTTATTGTTATGAAAATTCTATCACCTGAAATTGCCCATAATTGTATCGTTTGTGGTTTAAAATGATTTGCATTTTATTTGATAAAATGGTGAAATGTGATGTTTGCTGTAAATTGGACAATACACTAGCAGGCAATCCCCTGGTGTTGGTTTTTTTTTCCATTTTCAGTATTGCATTCTTTAAAGCAAGGTGGGCATAAAAATCGGTCGGAGACCCAAAGTGAATTTTTGATTTAACACTGAGGGCCGCACCCAAACTTTGTTGTTTCCAGTGTGCTTCCAAAAATCAGGCTGCACTTTGCCCAGATGTGCTTTAAAGCCTGTTTTCCATAAAATTGCTACATGCTATAGACAACTTCTTCGGTGTTGCTGATTTGTTCATTGAATCGGGGATGGAGCCTTCCCGATTGCGTCAGGGACAGCTACGCAGTCCAATGAATGCAGTGAATATGCTGTCGCAACTCTGGTCGCAACAGTGTAGCATTTTTATGGAAACACCAGGCTTAACATGCACGTAGGCAGCCCATGATTGGGGTCACTGCACAGTTTTCGGGGTCACTGCACAGGGGTTATCATCAGTTTATTCAATTGTACTAAACAACTCTTGTTCATGTTTATTTCACATTGGCTAGTTTCCATAAGGTGTGATATTTAATTACAGTGTATTCATATAAAAATTAATTTCATCCATGCCAAGATAATGTTTACTTCGTAATGAAATGGAATGATTATAATACTTTGTGAAAAGGCAAATAGTGTTCAAGAAGTTTGCTAAATTATGAACACCTGTACTGTATGAATTTTATGTAATATCGGCCATGCTGTGGCGTACCTAAGAGGGTGTTTAAGTGCGCACTTCCCCAGAAAATGCTTGGTTCCAGGCTGTCCCACTGGACTCGATTAATAATAACATCATACCACCAGAAATCGCTAGTTGATTACCCATCGCTCTTCCCCACTTTTCCCAACTTAATCCTTGCACCCTCATGTTAATGCTCCTGGATACGCCACAGCAGCCGTGATATAAAGGCAGGATGAATACATGGCACAAAAAGCATTTATCATTCTATCAAATGCACCTTTCTGGTATGCCAATCAAACTTGAAGCTGACCAATCAAACGCCAGAAAAACTTGCACAAAAGCTATTTAATTATAAAGGTCCTGCAATTTAACAGCAGCACGGAGCTTCCGATATGTTCGACGACGCGACGCTAGAACGGAATCACTCATGCATGACCGTCTTTAACGTTCTCGCATGCGCCGATAACTTTTAGCGACGTCATTACGTTCTACGTCCTACCGTCGTCGCGTGCAACCGAAAGCGCTCTAATATCCAAGTTGCTTGGCAATAGCGGAAAGGTCCATTGTGTAAATATCTTAGGATAGCCTTTTCTTACAGGAAATTGTAAATATCAAGATGTACATTTTATTGAGAATTAAAAACTGATCAAAACAGAATGACATGACATGAATCTTCCGGCATACATTTATTGCATTGAGTGTTAAAATGATAAATAGTATAGGCAGGGGTCCCAAGTCTCCTGGAACTTGCGGGAGTCCCCCAGAAATAGGGACGGCCTCCCGTACTCCCGCAAGCAGCCAAGAATCTCCCAGATATTAACCCATATCCTGCAAATTCATAATATTTGCATGTTTGCACTGCTTTATTTTCATTTGTCTCACGGAAGTCATTGCCAATGTGTATCACAATGTGCAGCCAAATAAAATAAAATGTTACGAAATCTCATTAACCACATCAGTAATCCAAATCTGTAAACATTTTTTTTTTAATGGAGAGAAAAAGAAAATCGTATTCAAATTTTAGTCCGAGAATGTTATTTTCGGCCATCTAGAGGTGCCATAATCATAATTTTCTTACCTCGCCCTCAACGATGGTGGGGGCTTAGGTAGTATCAAAGAGAGTATCAAAGAGTATAACTATGGTAGTATAGACCCCACATCTGTGATAGCCCCTCTCCCTGGCCCACACTGCTATTGCGAATTCTCGGAACCATCACTCCAGATCTCCAACACATGGGTGGCACCAGGATTTGCTCGAGGGGGCGTTCGAAGTCCTGGTATAGGAGTATTTTATATTAGGCCTACCGTATTTATTCTAAGAAACGCCCCGAAGCGTTTATTGTTCAAAAGGTTTTTGAAGATAGGGAGTTCATTCGAGGGGGAGTTTATTCGAGGGAGGCGTTTATTCGAGGGTGGCGTTTATTTTTTGGTGAAAAATGGATAATCATATTGACCTACACAAATAAATTCCCCTTAATTTCACTGTAAATGTGGAACTATAACATTTCCCCCCTCCCTTTTTTCACCAAAACCCCGGCTTTTTATAGCGAGTGTGAAAGAACAACAATTACGAATGACTATGTCATGAATTTTGAGTTATTCACTTGTGCTCTGTTCAAGGTGCGATGCGTATTTCCGGACCAATACTGAGTAAAAACGCAATTTTGTAGGCCTACATTAGTTTCGTAACCACTCGGTATTCACTCCATCGATTTTATTGGTGCAATGGTTATCAGCGGCTAAATTTATTATGAAAACAATGTACTGTACGTTGTTAAAATTGGAAGCCTGTAAACCTATTAGGCCAACATTTTTACAAACTCAAAAGTGCACAATTTCTACTATAAACGATTTATTCATTTTGTATATTATTAAGACCTGTATGTGGTCAATATTATCGGCATACATATAGCCTAGTTCCTGTTTTTCCAAATTTTAAAAAAAAATTATAGTTATACAAAGCAAACATGTAAAACACTACTACAACCAAAGTTTTTAAATTAATCAGATGTAACGTGGATACAATTTGTTGTTTAATACAATGCTCCATCCAATTCGAGACCCGGCCTCTAATTAGAAACCCCGCTAATTCCTGACGCTTTTCTAAAGTAGGCCACCAACTAAAAATGATAACACAATTCTAACCATGCATATATTTTACATTTAAACAAGCTTTAAATAATTAAGTACGGTATCTCAGTGTGCTTAGAACAATTGCAAATGCTGATACTGTATTTATTTGAATAAACTCACCCTTCCCCCTTCCTGGGAATTAATTTTTTTACCTCAATTAACAGCCACACCTAAATAACTTTAACTAAACAAAACTAATAGAAGCAAAATCATTCTCAACACCTTCTATAAATGTGTCTTACTTCATTACATTTTTTCTGATCTGGTTTGGATAAATAATATAAGTCTTTATGATCACGCAATAAACTCATTTTCGCAGTAATTATGTGAGTTCCACATACACTAGAATTAAGGGGAGTTTATTTGAGTAGGCTACAAGCAGTGGCGGCTGATATATTTTCTGTGGGGGGGGGGGCTAAGTTGTCCGACAGTGCAGACTTGAGCTCGTAGGCTCGAGCTGGAGGAAGGGGATTTTTTTTTAAAGAATATCAACGTTTGGATGGCCGAAAATGGCACTCTCAGACTGTGACAGTCTTGACTTGCCCGGTGGGGGGCTTAAGCCACCCCGCTGGCGCCGCCACTGGCTGCAAGGCCTAACCATTTTATACAATAAATAAATAAATAAATAAACCCCTCCCTCATATTTATTTTCTCAACCCGGCCTTTTCAGTAATTAACGGCGCCCCGGGGCGTGGGAACGGGCGCCGCCACGGCATTTAAATAGGTTATAGTTTAAATTAAACCTCTAGATGCTGGGGATAAGTCGAGACTATTTGCATGGGTGGCCTACTATAATAAACTAAAAAAATCAACGATATAATCACCTGTGTGCCAGGTCTATGCTTATAAAAACTTAAAAACAAATACATGATTTTTTTAAATTGTTCCTGTTGAAACTTGAATGAAACATTTGTAAAACATTCCTCCACAATATAGACGTAATCAGGATATGTTTTCGTATACAAATCAGCGTAGGCCTATATAAAATAGCGTGCGTATAGGCCTATTTTTGGTACGGTAAATCAGGGAAAAAAAAAAAAAAAAAAAAAATAGGCTACTTGTTTTGATCTGTGTTTTGGAGGCTCCTCAAAATCACTTTTCAGCAATACACTCTCCGGGGTGGGGATCCACCTCTGGCGCCGCCTCTGCATTTGATGTCTATAGTTACAAAAATTAAACCCCCCTAGAAGATGCTGAGGGTAATATCTTTCGTCGAGACTATACAGAGGCTTTTATTTATCGTCTGTGAAATGCTAATTAAACTTTTAAAATAAATCAATCAATTTTTTCTTAGTTCCTGTTGAAAATTTCAATGATAAAACATTTCCTCCACAGTTAAATAGACGTATAGCCTAAATACAGTTCCTATATTTTTGCAGACTCTTAAATTTTGCTGTTAATTAAATTTTGTAAATCAGCAAAAAAAAATATATACAGTGTTTACAGTACTTGGTTAGCGTACGTGACGTTTTACTGGATGTATATATAAACAAGCTATTTAATATTGTAATTGAATTGTTGAGGTTTCCGATTTTGTGATAGACAGTTTTATCTTTAAAATGTGCATAAACACGTAGCCAAGACACGATTTATGTATAAAAATATTCATAATAGGACGTGGCGATACTCAAAATAGAGCCAAATTGCAAATTGTATGATGCATAGAAAATATATCGGTACGGTGGCGCACTCTATCTCTGGAGTAGTAAATTAGCGAATGTTTACGTTGCGTATGTCTGCTTTCGGTGGAAGATGGAAAGGCGAAGGCCTGGCTTTGGCCATAATATGTGATTCAACAAGTATTGAACTTAAAACGTGTAAATTTTCTAGTTTAACTGTATTCGAATTAAGACCTGCAACTACTTGGAACCATAACAGATAGATTTGTTGCTGGGAATAGTAATAGTATTTCATTAAATTCTAGGCCTATGCCTACTACCACCAGCAGTAGAACCACCACCACCAGCAGTAGGCTATCTCTTCACCAGTTCAGAAGCCCGAGGAACACATCAAGCTAGTGCCTTTGAATCAAGTTTTATTATGGCCCTGACCCTAGGCCTAGGCTAGCGTACAAGCAGGCCTGGGTTATTTCATGTGCATCAGATCAGCCTAGAAAGAACCAAAATACTATTGTTTTTTCAGCATAATTCGTGGATTTTGTTTTGGCTTTGACTGTAAGTGTTCTTACTGTTAGCACCATCATTATACAGTAATTATTCCATTCATTCTGCTTGTATTTTGTATGAAAATCATACAAAAGTGAGTTTCTTGACTTGTCTATATAATCTAGTTACCTCATAGACTTGCTTTCTAAGATGGGTGTGAATAGTAGCAGTATTGGTGAACTGTCTTCAAATGAAAGTTTAAAGACTCTTGCAGGGAGTAAAATAATAACAGAAGATGACCCTTTTTGGAACCAACTCTTGTCCTTCAAATTCTTGCCACCGCAAACATGCTCTGATGCGCGCCTTTTAGAGGAAGCCACAAGTTCAATTTGTAAACAGCTAGGTAAGTATATTTCTAATTATATAACATGTATAATTGTAAAAGAGTATGCTGTTTTTTTTCCCTGTTTCACAAAATATTATGTTGTGCTTGCACAAGGATGTATTATTACAAAGCTGAAAGCTTGTACTGAAAAATGCACTCAACTATATGAAACATTCATAATAGTAAATTGATACAATATTTTGGTAAAATCGTGGAAAGGATGCTGAAACGTTTATGCAAAATTTATATTTTATATTATATTTATTTTTGTTGATAACTTTAATTGTCTTTTTTAGTTAGCAATAATCTTCATTATGTTTTTTTCTTTCAGTTAACAATAATCTTCAGACTGGGAATTTCTGTGCATTAGTAAAAGTATTCTTGAGGCGAGCAAATGAATTGAAGACATCTACACAGTGCAATGAGTAAGGCAGATGTCTTAGCACCCTATATCTATATTTCAGTAGTCAGTGTAAAACTCTAGCAACACTATAACATTTTATGTGACAAATTTGTGTCTATGTGCCCATATACAGGCTCGTAGCGTGACTTAATTTGTGGGAAGTTCGTTTCAGTGGAAAGCGGACCCTTTGGCTTGTGTGATATCCGATACTCTGGAGAACATTGTAAATATACTATATCTACGAATATAAATTTTTCGTTTTTAACAGTTTTTGGACAGTTCGTTGTAACCCTCTTAACCCCCCTCCCCTCTACGGACCTCCATGTACCAGACTGATAGTAAGGCCTGTGCGGGGAATATATCTGCCGCGCACAAATTTGGCACAGATATCTGTCCACGCATTTCGAAAAATAACGGCTGATCAAAGCCGAAAATTAGGCTTTGACCAAATCTTAATATATAACCAATGCAATTATGCAACAATTACGACTCCGCACATCTAATTCCTGCGCAAATTTGTGTAGATTTTTTAGATATCCTCCGCGCAATTAAGAAACTTTACAGTTTAGCCAATATAGTCCATAGGGTCATGCTGATGTCATTACACCCAAATATGGGCATATCACAGTTAATTGTCACATAAAATTTTATATTGTAGACAAAGCTTTCAGTGAACTAGGTTATATGATGAATAAATACTTACCATATAATTTGGTTTTTTTTCCCCAGCTTTTTATTCACTTGGCAAACTTACAATGCGTTATTCATCATACGCTGTGTTTGCAAGTACATGCTAGAAAACATATCAGAGGGTCGAATCAAACAGCAATTCAGCGTTGTACAGCAAGAGGGCGCTGCCAGGCCTGATGGCAAATCAAATTACGTACTTGAAGACTTCCTAAATGCAGTTGTTAAAATTCTTATAGAAGTACCGGTGTTGTAAGTATGAATTAATTGTAATGTATGTTGTCGTTTTATTGCAATAATAAAATAATAACAAGTGGTTAATTATATTGCGATGGTATCAGGGGCGGATCCAGAGATGTCCAGTAGTGGGGCCCGAAAGTGGGGCCTATTGGGATAACACCACCCTAGGGGGTCCAGGAGCTTTCCCCCGTGAAGATTTTGTTTTCTAGACGCCCAAAAATAACATCTGAAGCATTTTGGGCTAGACAGTGGCTGTAGGCCTATCTAATCTATGCCTAGAACTCACGATACAATATTTTCAGCTACTGTATGGTATTCCCCTCGTGAATAAAATTTAGGCCGCCTGTAATATATGTAATCAGTTGTTAAACATTTTTTCTTTGCAGGGACTTTACATACATGCTTCATCTGGAAGGGGTGACGTTGTTGTTGATCATGCTGTCTGTCCAGATGTTTATTCCGCGTGTATCGCATGAAAGCATCATATTCCAGCTGTTGATGTCATCATCTTGGTTAGTACCTATCTGCTTCCTTTATAATGTAGCAAGAGGACTTTCCTAACATTGGGTATAAAGAAGGGTTGAGGTGTGGCTGTTATTTTATTTACCACCACTCTTATCACAATGGAAATTACCCTTGTACCAATAATTACAGATTTAATTAATTTATAGCCTATTAGATTACTTACTACCACCGCATGATAGCTTTACATGCCTGCTGATGATGAAATGAATTAAATTTTTAAAGTATGTCAACAAATATTTTACCTGTCACAAATAATACCAGAACAATTTTATTGAAACAAGAGTTTCAATATCAAAAACATCCCATTCTCATCGTATCCTATTTCATCTTATCAACATCCTTTCATATTTTCATATCATTTCATCTCATACTAGCTCACATCACATACATGTCATCCAATCCTTTCTCATCTTTTCTAATCACATCTCAGCTTATTTCATTTCATCTCATTCTATTCCATGTCATCAAATTGTATGGCATTACTGGTTCCCTTTATCTGTTTATCATGATTGTTTTGATGAGGTCAATAAAAGTTATTGCTATATCTACAGCAGCAATGTGTTGTTCTTTATAGTTCAAAGGATGCACATGTTTTGATCAAAACTTTGCTGGACCATTTCATTGAGCAAAAACTTTGTCCAGAAGCTCCATTTGGCTCTGGCCAATCAGGAGGCAGCTTCCTGTATGGAGTGACATCTGCTGTTGCAAGTAAGACACAATTGAATTCATGATTTTAAGTAAGATGAACTGAGAGTAGTTACTTGCTTGTCTTAAACAAGCTTTTTGAGTGGACTTGTTAATAACGATAATTTCAATTTGCCTAATTGGAAGGTGGAAGGTGGGTAGTGGGAGGACTAACTTGGTAATGATTAGAAAGGAAAAGAGACTTAAAATGTATATAGTACTAGTAGTGCAATACAAATTTGTAAGAAGACTGATCTGCTTTTTAATTTGTGTCGTAATTATTGAGTTAATCTACTTAATGCTATATTTTCACTTTGACTGTAGGTCAATCATAATTTTGTATTTTGTAGTAGGACATTTTACGGTAACTCGATATTGTTGTTTTCTTTAATGTATTTACTAAGGTGTCACAGAAGGCTGTACTAAGTTTTAAATTGTTTTGTTTTTAAGCTGGTCTCTGGACAGTAATGACATTGGGGTATGGTGCACCAGCAGTCCAGGAGGAAAGCAAACCTCTGCTAGCCAATCAGAGTCTACTATTGCTGCTGGTTTTGGGTAACCATGACGTCCACCGTGGCGCCCAGAACCCATATCGTCAGGCGTTGTGCACTTTTTCAAACTCACAAGGTAAGTGAGAAGATAATTAGTAGGTGTAATGTAGTAGGGAGTTAGAGGAAGATAGACTCCTAAACAGTGAAATGATAAGCTACTTTGATTTCATCCTTTAATTAAAGGGAATGTCTTGCTACTCAAAAAGAAAGCAATTAGAATTCGAGTTTTAAGCCAGGCACTCACTACAACGTATGGTGAATCCATCTCCGCTAACTGTGTGCGCTTGACAATGCGATGCTGTCTGCTGATTGTCAACGAATTGTTGTTAAAAAACAATCCATTGTGCGTACCTTATAATTTTGTCACCTGACAATTGTCGGCATAATGTGTGCCCATCTTTAGAGTAGAAAGCTTTGTCTACACTATCAAATTTTATGTGTGAGAGTTGGATGGCTGAGCAGTTAAGTCAGAGGCGCAGCAACCTAGAGTCATAGTATTAGTATTGGCGCGTAGGCCCAGTGTACATACTTTGGCTTGGCTTATGTGCATTTAAAAGAACCCAGTACATCTTTCGAGACAAGTAGAGGGTTAACCCGGTGTACTGGTCCATACAGACCGTGTTGTGGACAGACAAAAGTAGCTGGTTTACTGGGTAGCTCAGACATGAAGAGACACTTAGGGGAGAAGCAAGCTACTATAAGAGCTAGTCAACACCTTGAGCACTTTGAGATCGTTTTGGTATAAAGTGCTATATAAATCTTACTACATTGCGTAATGTGATGAATTTGTATACTGTAAAACCTCGAATTGAAGACCTGTGCTTATTTTTTTTTTGCGAACTTTGGATGGGCTTCTTTTCGAGGCTACTTTTGCAAAGTAAAGACGTGGAGGGGGCCTTCTTTTCAAAATGATTGCTGTAAATTTTGTGAATTTGTTCTATAAAACAATAAATAAGGCCACTGTAAAATCAATCTGTATCATGGAGTGCATTTAACTGGCATTAAGCTTATTTTTAATTTATTTTGTTTTTTGAAATTCATGTTCTGTGTACTGTATGTACTGTACTATCTCAAAAAGAAGCCTATGCTATCCTAAAAAGAAGCCCATGAGCTTTTTTTCAAGGCTAATTTTGCAAACTGAAAAGTGGGAAGGGGGATTCAATGGAATTCATCTCGATATTAAGCCAATTGGGCTTCAATTCAAGGTTTTACGGTATTGCATCCAAATATGGGCATATCATATATATTTTTCACATAAAATTGGATAGTGTGGACACAAATTTAGATAAGTTAGAAAGGGGTTAGGCCTACTGTAGTTGAGGTTGAAAGGATTATTCTGTTGTAAGGAAGAAATACCATACAGTAGATCTTATTGTTGGAGAATGTAAAAGAGATTCATGAAAACAAATAATTTTTGGTTTTTCAGATGGGGGATCAGCTAACAGTCTTACTGGTCAGCTTCCACCATTCAAACTCAACTTTTCCAACCTGTACGAAGCATTTTGTCATCATTTTGAAAGTGATCAAACGACCCTGCTATTTTATTTGCTGTTACACAGAAACACAAACTTCAGACAGTGTGTGCTATCAAAAACCAATATTGATAACCTGGTAAGTAATACAGAGCTTAAATTTGTTTTAAAATACAAAGAAATTTAACTCAATTTACATTTTTTTAAATGTAAATAGATGTAGCACAATGATGCTTTGGGCATTAAATCTAATTTTACTATAAAATCCTAAATCTATAGTGTTTAGTCATGAGAAAATTTCAATGGCAGTGGCTATTGTTACACCATTCTTGAATGAATCCCTAATTCTGATTGGATATGATTGTCCTAATACAATCCTTACTACAATAACATGCCAATTAATTAAAATTAGGGATTTCTTTAAAACTGGTATAAAGGCCTGGTCACACTTCAACGATAACGATAATGATAAAAAAGATAAAAAACGATTGTTCATGTAGAAACCAAAAGAAATAAGAAAAGTTTTTACATTAGAACGATGCGATAATGATTTATCAGTTATGCGATACCCACATATTTGGAAAAATCAAATCAGATGATGTCATAATCATGGAAAACATTAAAATCGTCGTAGTAGCAACGATTTTATCATTTGTCCATGCTTATGACGTCATCTAATTTAATATGTTAAAATATTTTGTTATTGTATACATGATAAATTGTTATCGAATCGTCCTAGTGTATAAACTTCTCTTATTTCTTTTGTTTTCTATATGAACAATCGCTTTTCAGCTTTTTTATCGTTATCGTTATCGTTATCGTTGAAGTGTGACCAGGCCTTAACAGTAGCTACTGCCTTTTTAAATACATGGGCTGCCAAGGTTCAGTTAGGGTGCTAAGCTGTTGCATCAAAATCTCTCGAAACATAGCACTTTTTTATTCCTTGTAAATTCACTGGCAGTGGTCCCAAAATATGTATTATTGCCCGAGCAGTACAGAGAAGAAATTGAAAGCAATAATCTAAAAATACATGCCATTTGTCGGTTGATGTTCCATTGATGAGAATGATGCTCATAGTGATGGCACCTTTATCCCTTGACATATTGCCAACAGCTAGAAAAAAGGCTTCTTGGCAGCCAATATGAAGGATATGAACCCAATACTCTAGGATTAGAAGACTAGTACCATAGCTATCACTACCATGATACTTTGTAGATAAAATTTCATTATTGGCATTCTGTTTTTTAAATCTTCTCATTTTTATTTTTTCAGGTCCTTCCTCTTTTAAAAATTCTGTACAATGCACCAGATAGTAACTCACATCATATTTACATGGCATTGATAGTTCTTCTTATACTCAGCGAGGATGATGCATTCAACAAATCTATTCATGAAGTAGTAAGTATATACTTTTATCAAGTAGGCATTTGAGGACCAAAGGGGGTGGAACTTATAATTGAGAGAGGAAGTGAAGATAAAGAGCTAGCCAGATCTGAAAATGATGCTAAAATAGAGTACTATAGATAAACGCGGATAATACTTAGAGATAATGCATGTCTTAATAAATCATCTTTGTGCCCCAAAACATAATCCATAATTGTAATTAAGTAAAGTATATTGCATTAAATAATGTGACTGTATTTGACTTGTTTATTTATTGCAGTCTGTGAAGACAGTTACATGGTACACAGAACGATCCATTTCAGAGATGACACTTGGAGGACTGATTGTTCTTGTGGTTATACGCACTATTCAATACAATATGACAAGAATGAGGGTAAATATTATATCAGTAATAATAGATACAGAAATATAAGAGAATGTTCCATGGGCTCAAGAGATTCCAGATTGATTTATCCACATTGCCTATAACCTAGGCCCCGGGTATTCAACCTTTTTAAGCTGGTGGCCATGGTCAAACTGTTGGGTCCAGTGACTGGCCTCATTGATATTGTCGGCAGGCCGGAATAGGCCTGTGGGTCATGGGTTGAATACCGGAGTCTAGGCCTAGTCTAGTTAGGCTCAATGCAAGCCTGGTCCATGTCATTCAAGGCAACAAAGAGACAGTTATTGGCTTACAAAGTAGTAGATCATTTTCTTATGTCATATTTTCCATAATCCTTTTTTGTTAATCATCTTGTGGTCCAAACAAAAACTTGGAAAGATGCAACAATATGATATTTTCCCAATACTACATTTACCTAAAATAATTGAATATTATACCTTCGAAAAGTTGTAGAATATGGTAAAATTGACAGATATAGTAATGTAGTTATAGTTTAAAGATGGTACAATATATTTCTCTGCCACCCCTAATTTATAAAATGATGATGTCACAATTGACTTATAAAACACAATAATTACATAAACATACTAGAATGTTTGTTAGCTGTTATATAGGCATGATGGTGGATCAGTTTTTCTATTTGTATTCTGATTTTTTTTTTATTTCCAGGACAAATACTTGCACACAAATTGTTTGGCAGCTTTGGCAAATATGTCCTCCCAATTCCACTCCCTGCATCCTTACGTAACGCAACGAATTGTAAGGTAAGCTATAAGTTTAATATTATGTAACAGGATGTCTATATATGTTTTGTGTCCATTTCATGAATACTTAACCTAGAAAAAGGAACTACATTATTGTGTTGCCATTGTTCTTTTATATTAACAGCCCTTCAAAGAAAATGGTATCATCCATTCCTAGACACTACATGACCACCCCCAATACTCGTGTACTTTTCATCATTCCTAGGAGACTGAAACCCGTACTTTTTATATGTTTTGAATTTGTTAAAAGATACAAAAAATGTATTGTCCTCATAAATGCAAATAATTCTATTATACACAGAATTCTGTAAATCATCATTATTATTATTATTGCCATTTATTATTTTTATTATTATTACAGTATTATTTTTATTTTTATTTATTATTTTAATTGTTATTGTTTTCCTTTATCTTCTGTAGTTTGTTTGAGTTGCTTAGCAGAAAACATGGCAAGATAATAGAACAGCTCTCACATGGCTCCTCAACAGTTGCCAACAGCCACATGGATGAGCAAGATTATGTAAGTACAGAAATAATGATATATGCGAGAGATGAGATATAATTTTTTCAGCATTGCGTAAAAATGTAGGTCTTTCCCTGTCTGTCGAAAGTTGAACGGCGTTCTATTTCATCCCTTTAAACTTTGCTTTTATATTGAATTTGTATTTGTTTCCATAAAATTAATAATTCATCATCTTTTCCGGTACTGTGCAGAAACCTCTATTTGTGGCAGTGCCAAGCCAAAAGAGGGATAAGTCAAACAGGCAGTTTTCCAATAATTGCACAAACGTAAAATTGGTCATTTTTTTCGATTATTTTTTATCTCAAAAACATACATATTAAACATTTAACTTTTACCTTTCTCTGATTTATAATTGATAAATGCTCTAAAAATGGTATTTAAGAGAGCTTGTCCCAGCTTACAGGCATAAAATCCTGAAATATCTAGTGTCAAGATCTCAGAGAACAGCCATTTTTCGTAGCGTTTTCTATTTCCGAAATTGCAAAAGTAGATGCTCGTCTCAGTTTGATGAAAAAATATTAATAGAACTTAATTTTGACTACAGATGCTTGCTGTAAGTCAAGGTTAGTTTTATTTAATTTATAAAAAAAAAATGGATCCAAATTTGGAATAAATACACTAATATAACAAATAAACAGTTGTGCCAAGTTTTCAACCAATTCTGTGTAGAATAAATACCCGTTGCTAAGGACAGATGTACAGGCACCTTCAAAGAACGCGATTTTTCACAGTAAACTGATAAGCGATTTTCAAAGCCAGTTTTCTCAAAATACACTTACCAAGTATCCTAAATTTGATTGCCCATAACTTTGCCATAAACTATCATATCAAAGTGATTTTTTTTGCATTTTGAAGATAATAATGTCTAGTTTCATATATGTACAAAACTCAAAAAAAAAAAAAAAAATTGAAAGTTTCGACTTATCCCTCCTTTGGCTTGGCTCTGCCACATTTATAGAGTATACTCGCACATTGTATGTATTGTTTTGTATCAATTGTAACAAATGATGTGGTTGTTTTTTAGATGGCAGATTTGGCTGTCCTAGAGGAGGTGCTGCGTATGGTACTGGAAATTATCAATTCATGTCTTACGAACACCATTCACCACAACCCTAACTTAGTATATACGCTTCTTTACAAGAAACATTTATTCATCAGCTTTAAAAGCAATTCCAAGTTTCAAGATATTATACAGAATATTGACACGGTAAGTCTTGTAAAGCCTTGTCCTCACTATCACATTTTATGTGACATTTTCATGTATTTATTGGCAAAAACAGCCCAGGGACCTGCGTCAGCAACAGCAGGCCATGAAATCACAAGTGGTGCCCGAAACCCCTGGAACAAAATATGTGGTACACTAAAACTTACTATATTAAAATCCTTACAATCTGTGTCCATATTTGGGTGTAATATGGCATTTTTATGCCCATGGGCACATCACACAAATTTGTCACATTCCACAAATTTGTCACGTCACACAAATTTGCCACGTCACACAAATTTGCCACTTCACACAAATTTGCCACGTCACACAAATTTGCCACGTCACACAAATTTGCCACGTCACCAAATTTGTCACGTCACCAAATTTGCCACGTCACACAAATTTGCCACTTCACACAAATTTGCCACGTCACACAAATTTGCCACGTCACACAAATTTGCCACGTCACCAAATTTGTCACATCACCAAATTTGCCACGTCACACAAATTTGCCACTTCACACAAATTTGCCACGTCACACAAATTTGCCACGTCACACAAATTTGCCACGTCACACAAATTTGTCACGTCACACAAATTTGTCACGTCACACAAATTTGTCACTTCACACAAATTTGTCACGTCACACAAATTTGTCACGTCACACAAATTTGTCCCATACAATTTGATAGTGTGAACAGAGCTAAAATAATATTTAAAAAAAAATTTGGTTAACAAACTTTTATATTTAAAAAGATCTTCAAAGGAGGGTGGAAAAAGAATAAGGAAAAATTGTTCTTATATATCAAAATGGTTCTATGAAAACCCCCAAGGCAGGGTGAAAATAAAAATATATGATTTTTTTACTTGAAAATAAGCAGCTTTTTGCCCTTGCTTGAGATACTATCGCCTTTTAATTTAAAGAGTGCTTTGTTGCGATGTAATAAGACTGATAAATGATGTGTATTTTTATTAAAATTGCTACAATTTCAGGTGTTGTCATACTTTTCCGCTCGTTTGGATCAGCATTCAGAAGGTAAAAACCTTTCTGTTGAGGAGGTCTTGGAAATAATAAGGCAAGGAATGATGCTGTGGAACAAAGAAAGTTTGCGGGTAAGATATTTGTTTATCAAGATTTTTTCCTTCATTATTAAATTATGTATAATATAATATTTGTAATTTTTAAAAATATTTAATATTTATTCATACAGAAATAGTATATTAAACTATTTCTATATGACTATAATGTAAAAAATAGCAATAATAATAAATAGAAAATAACTAAATATTAATGGCAAACAAGAGATTACCATTAAAGTTTGATTCCCAAAAAAGACTTTTATATTCAACTAACAATAGATAGTACAGTAGAACCCCTCATTTACGTACGGCAATGGCCCAGAGCCGTTCGTAAATGCGGGTATTCGTAAAATCGGGGTTGACCCAAATTCCTATATATTTGCACTGGTACTATTTACACTGGCATAAACTAGGCCTAGGCTAGCCTACAGGCCTACACAGCTAAGTCTGAGGGGGCCTAGGCTTACAGTAGGCAGCTTCTAAGAATTCTGATCCCACTCAGGACCTACACAAATTTGTTTTTATCGGATGTTTTTACCTTCTTAAATACCTAGATTATGGATTTTACTCCAACACAACTTCCATAGATACAATTGTTTATTATATATATTGATCTTTCAATAAAACAATCAAGCACTATGTTGACTTTTAAAGCTGAAAATGATGTTTGAAAGAGAACACTGACTTTGGAGAGGGCTGTTAGAGGGCCTCCTTCACTTGAGAATTACATAGTACTGTATAGTATGGTGTGTTGTATTGTATGCATGCTAATAACAATTACAATTCGAGTGGATTTTTTTTTTTTAATCTTTCACTTAAATTTTTTATGACGTCATCACCTTTATTTTACGTTCGTAAAATCAGGAATTCGTTAAATCGGGGTTCGTAATTGAGGATTTCTACTGTATATACATTATCACTATAAAGGTAAATCATTACCGAGCCACTAAGGCTTATGACTGAAACATATTTTTGTAGCGTAAAGGGAAAGAAAGTGTGAAGCTCCCCCTGGATGGGATGCTAGTCCATCGCAGGTACTCCCAGTAATTTGCTGGTACCTATTGATAAAGCTGGATAGACTGAAGCAAATGTAGATAAAGTGCCTTGCTCAAGCACAGTGAGGGATTGAAACCCCCGGCCTAAAAGGTTGAGAAACCAAACTGTTCACATTGCGCCAAACTTATTTTATAACATAGAATAAATTATTGAAAGATCGAATGATGTTGATTAGAATTGCTGTTAAAAATCAAATACATTATTCAATAATGTCTATTCAAATAATTAAACAAAGGTTATTATGTGTACATGAACCACCAACATACATCGCATTGCAAGTTCACTTGTACTTATATGTCTATTGTGTAAAGACAGTGTACTTTAGAATAAATTTAAATTTTGTAGAATAAATTAAATTTATGAAACTTTGTAATTATGCCTTTCGGTAATGTGCTTTGCCCTAAGGGCAGGTTTATGCTCATGGTAATGTAACATGTTCAATTCATTTATTAAACAAAATTTCAATTGATCTTCATTCATGTGAGTCCTGAAAATCAAGCAAAGAAAAAAATCACTTGGAAAATAGCCCATCTCTCTGAAATTCATGATTTTTGCATGTTTTCAATATTAATGTATTATCTATTGTCTCCCGATAAGTAATCACCATACGCTCCACAAAAAATATTAGATGTGTTAAGAAGGTTGATCTAAACAGAAATTTTAATAATTCACATTTTAATAATTCATTCATGTGAGTCCTGAAAATCAAGCAAAGAAAAAAATCACTTGGAAAATAGCTATCTCTCTGAAATTCATGATTTTTGCATGTTTTCAATATTAATGTATTATCTATTGTCTCCCGATAAGTAATCACCATACGCTCCAAAAAAATATTAGATGTGTTAAGAAAGTTGATTTAATAGAAATTTTAATAATTCACATTTGAATAATTCATTCATGTGAGTCCTGGAAATCAAGCAAAGCAAAAAATATCTTGGAAAATAGCCCATCTCTCTGAAATTCATGATTTTTTCATGTTTTCAATATTAATGTATTATCTATTGTCTCCCGATAAGTAATCACCATACGCTCCAAAAAAATATTAGATGTGTTAAGAAAGTTGATTTAAACAGAAATGTTAATAATTCACATTTGAATAATTCATTCATGTGAGTCCTGGAAATCAAGCAAAGCAAAAAATCTCTTGGAAAATGGCCATCTCTCTGAAATTCATGATTTTTGCATGTTTTCAATATTAATGTATTATCTATTGTCTCCCGATAAGTAATCATCATACGCTCCAAAAATATATTAGATGTGTTAAGAAAGTTGATTTAAACAGAAATTTTAATAATTCACATAATGATTTGTAAATATTTAATCTGTAAATTATAAAAATAAATAATTGATTTGTAGATATGATGCATAAAACTTTTACTCGTTACAAATCTTCAATATTTTTTTATCTTGTTTTTGTTTTACTCTGGCTTTTCCTTTTAATATGTGATAGAAATAGATTTGTTAATATTAACTCCTGTGAGTGGCTTTTCCAACTTGAGATCCCATTCCCATAGCTTGAGCCATCCATTCAGCATCATCTATCTATAAATGAATCCATAAAAACGGGTCTGTACCATTGTGTGCGATCGTGGGCCGGCTGCATGCGATCGTGGGCCGCATGTTGCCATATTCTTGTATTTGCATTTGATATTTGGCAATAAAAGTGAATGAAATGAAATTATATATCTACATTGTCTTTTTTTTCTATTTATTACTCTACTACTTTATTCAATTCATGCTTTAAGAGTCTATGTATACTTGCGTGCCTTTGATCATTTATTGATAATGAATGTTTGTTTAATATTATTGATATTATGGCAATTTTTAATTGAATTAAAAACCATGTGGGTGGGGCCCTATTTATATTCTTTATCTAGAAAATCCCCTTTTTGTTTAGGGCACAGGTGGGCAAGGTGAAGCTTTTGGGCCAAAAGTGGCCAGGTGGCAATTTTGTTGTGGCACGCAAAAATAAATTAAAAACCCTATGTGTATGACTCGTCTACCTTAAGGCCTGACACAGTAAATCTGTAGAAAGTAATTATTAAAATGTATAAAGCAATATGACAAGTATATAAAGGTTTTTCAAGCACATTGTAAACTTCAAATTTTCATCATAAATTTGCTTGCGGCCCTCAGTGTTAAATCAAAAATTAATTCTGTTTGCAGGCCAATTGGTTACTTATCAATAATCTTGGAAATATTTCATTTATTTTCCTTCTGTTTTAAAAAAAATTTAAACAGAAATTTCCAGATTTAAAGTTTAAATACGTGGAGGAAGAGGAACCAGAGGAATTCTTTTTGCCGTATGTCTGGTCGTTGGTGTATCATTCCTCCAACTTGTACTGGGATGCCGATCGCATTGAGCTATTCAATCTCAACTCGCAGTGATAGAAAGTTAGGCGGCAGTATTATCTAATTTGCATACCAGTATTTAAAGAACAATGTTTAAGCTCCACCAACAAGAAATGTCAACATGTTTTTTTGGAATTCGCCAATTCAGCGTCATGGGTTTTATCACGTAGTGCATTGTTTACTGCGGAGGAGGTGAGTCGGCACAAAATTAACTGTTGCGACTTTGTTTTTCAATTTCTAAATTGGATTGGTTGAAGGATAAACAGTAAACAGACTGACTGTGACACAGCATGCTTGAAACAAGACCACTGTTAAGATCTATCCGGACTATCAAATCTTATTTGACAAAACCATGTGACATGCCTGAATATCACATCATGACCATATATAGGCACATCATGACTATATATAGGCACATCATGACCATATATAGGCACATCATGACTATATATAGGCACATCATGACCATATATAGGCACATCATGACTATATATGGGCATGCAATAATTGTCAAAGTAATCTGATAGTTTGGACAGAGCATACAAAAAAAAAAAAAGTCCAGAATTTTAGATAGCATACTATAACCAATTGATATTTTTGGAAAAAAATTGTATTTGTAATTTGATTTAATCATAAATGACTAATTTATTTGAATCCATTTAAACAGATCTTATGGATTTGTAACACTTTGAATGAAATAGATAAGAAATTTTAAAATGATTTTAAGAATAAATCTCTCATAGTTGTTTCACATTTCTATGGTTTCTTATAGATAATTATTTTTATTATTTAAATATGAAAATGCATTTTACTCAATGGTAAACAGGGATTTTAATTAAGTTGATAGTTAATAAAAGTATGAAATATTAATTTTTTTGTTTTTAATCTTATTGTGATAGATATGCTTAATTATTTATATAGTGTCTTTTGCATTTCAAAGATTGTGTCAAAGTGCTTGAAACATATCACCCAGGCCCGAAACTGACTGTCCCACTCCTTGCATTGAAAATAATCAAAATGATGAATATATATAACATTTATATGCTTATTTCAACTCCCAGGCCCTCTGATCTCCCCACAGCTCTTTTTATGGACTACACCAGGGGGCCTAAGCCCTCCCTGGACACATGGCTGTCAGTAGAACCCACTTTTTAAAGATTGCTGGTTATGGGCCCCTGAATGCCTATGTCACTGAATCCATACTGACAAAGTTAGTTCAGAATCCTCCGCTTTTACCCACCGATTAATTAATCAAAATACATTTCAGCAGAAAATTGAAATGTTCAAATGTTGTAATGATTTTAGTGTGGCTAACACGAGATGTTGAATTATTTAAACAAATGTGACAGTTAAAATAATAGTGATTAACTGAGATATTGGCTCATTATGGGTTTATATGTATTTAGAATAGTCTTTAGTCGGTATTGAAGAATATGTTGATAATTAATCAAGAGAGTAAGTAATTCTTTAAGAAATATATATTTTCAGCATTTGCAACCTAGACACTCTGCTCATCGTTTAGTCGTTGAAACAACTAAATTTTGGGACAAAGTTCATTATACTCCTTTTCTACCGAAAGCACACATTTTCTTTAAAAGGTACACCGCAGAATGATTCTCCTGGTTACAAAATCAAAAATTGAGTTTATATTATATTTAGGTAAATCACATTATAAGCTTTATTTGGTCAGTGAATGGCTACCCTGGGATAAGTAAATCCGTAGATGTGAGTATTTAAAATTTAGGTGTATGAGAACCATGTCTTGAGAGAATCGGCCTCAAAGATAAACTAACCTGTACAAATAATAGGACTAGAATCATAGAATATGTGCAGAGGACATTGTTTTAACTTTTAGTATGAAAATTCACTTAAAAGTATGCAATCATAAAATATAAGTATCAAGTTATTCAAAAACATTAGAATCAAAATTTTGTAAAACTTTTTACCTTGACCTATTTTTGATGAATATCTTTATAATATGACTTCACCTCACATATGACATCATCATGCCTATATATATATGGGTGCGATATGACATCATTCAAGCTCATATATTGGTATGATATGACATGATCATGCCCATATATATGTTTGTATATGACATGATCATGCCCATATATATTTGTATGATATGACATCGTGCCCATATATGGGTGTGATATGACATGATCATGCCCATATACTGGCCATTCAGTGCATCAAATTGTAAATTATATATCTTTTTGGCCAATGTTCATTCAGATTTGAGTACAGTATGTGAACAGGTTGATACTGGAACTGTTACTCCATGGAGTGCATACCTTCGCCCTGCACCTGAATACTGAATAATACATGCAGGGCGTTTAAGGATGAGGCAGGTGGTTCCCTTATTTCTTTTTATATGTGAGGTTTGCGTTGCAAAGAATATTTTGAATTCAATCACCTCTTCCTTAGATCCAGTATGCACCACTCCACTAAACTAATTCATTAGTGCTTTTTTTTGTATAATCCTGCTTAGTAACAGCGCTGAATACATAATCTAATTGGTGGAAGTAAAAAAGAGAATGTATCATCAATTAATTAGTCCTCATTGAGTGGCTAGGGAATTTACGCAGGAGTCCCGCACCAGCCTCAGTGCTCTCAAAGAATTTGTTACTTTTGTGCCGCATGGAGCACTGGAAATATTTTTTAGGGAAAGTAGGAGAAACATATTAGCTTGTAGTAACATTATCTTGTAGTAAGCCTATGTTTTTAAATATGAATTAGAAAGTGTAATTAGAAAAACAAACTATGGGATTGTCTATTGCCAATTTTTCAAATAACTTATTTGCAAAAAAAATGTTTGTATAAACATTTTTATAAGAATGGTAATTAGGTGTTGATTGTTATTAAGATAGATTTCCTTCAGCTGGTTATAGTTTAACAATGCATCAGATATACATAAACTCATAAATATTATATGGTATATGTTATTCAGCTGTTTGTCATGGTTGGAGTTTGTAAAGTTCCAAAGAGGAATAAATGGAAGATGTCCACATACATAATGTTGAATATTATCAGAAAATAAAATTTGGTAAAATATAATGCTGTTTATTATTGTACATATATTTGTACTGTTCACATATGAGGCATGTCATGGCGAAATTGGTTAAGGCCAGTATTGAGTAAATGAGCTATAAAATATGGGAGCTCAAAAAATTGCCTAAAAATCCAAATTTGTTTTTCACTATAGATCAATAGTTTAATGTCTTAGTAATCATGTCCCAAAGTATTAGTTCTGGAAGTGGTCAACAAATCGTTTATTTAACGTTACTTTGATAGTTAATTCTATTAAACAGTGTATGCACAAATAACTTTGAAAGGCAATTACTCAAAATCATGTTTATCTTGACTCTAAGAGTGCTGTATTTCACTTTACAATAATTAAGGCTTGAAATGTCCAATTTCAATGAATGGCCCCTCATTTTAAAGATCACATACACTGGTATCTGAAAATGTCAATAACTTGAATTTCAATTTTTGCTAAAACAACCATTTTGCCACATGCCTCATAGATTAGTCCCTTCACCATCTGTTGAATTCATTCATTTTTGTATTCATATGAGATGACTAGTTGTCCCCTTAAATTCTTAGTAATCGGCACTTGGTGTTTGAACCTACTTACTGACAGTGGCGTATCTAGAAGTCTTGAAATGAGGGTGCTGATGGGGGGGGGGGAGATTGATGATCAGTTGAGGGGTGATTTTAGGTGATTTTTAAATATTTGCAAGTGATCTATATATCTGATATATATATACCTTCGCTCATAATACTCACTTTTCCATATACTGTACCGTCTCTCTTCTGTATTGTACCTTCCCTTTATGTTTTTCCCTATAGTCTGTTTTCTTTATTGTACCATCCGTAGTGTCTTTAATTTCCCTTCATGCTGTATGTTCTCCATTTTGGGATTCCACCCTTTCCTCAAATAACAATCCAACTGCAATGTCATACTACAGATGTGACGAATTTCGAACTCGCAGAGGAACTGTGGGAATGAGTTTGTTTTGAAGATGACAGTGATGCAAGTGAAAGTTTAAAAAAATGATACGAAACACATTGGTTAGCGTTTGTGTAACAGATAATTTGAAAGTTCCTCTGGGAGACGAACATGTGGTTAGAGGACGTGCTAAATTGTACTTCCTATGTTGCTTTACTAAAAACCGTTTAGAATCGAAATATATTTCAATCAGATAATATAATACGGTAATGATAATGGTAATTAAAATCATAATGATAATGATATTTGCAATATATTAAACAAAAGCCCGTATTATTATAGCTTGCTATTATAGGCGCCAGTCCGAAAAGAATGTTTATTTGTTGTTCCTCACGATCGCATTTTATATAAAGGTATACCATCTGCCTATAGCTCTATCCAGTTTATAACTTTTCTTGGACAAAAAAAAAAACAAAAAACAAACAAACAAATAACAAAAAAAAAAAAAAAAAAGCGGCTGTATGCCCAAAAAAAAAAAAAAAAAAAAAAAAAAAAAAAAAGCGGCTGTATGCCCATATTATACCGGTAGTCATGATATCATCATGACCATATTTGGGCATGACACTTTTTTAAAAACTCATCTATTTTCATCCATTTAGTTCATATCTACATTGTCTTTTTACGTTTCTATTTGATCTCCACTAATTCATGCTCTACGTAAAAAGACAATGTAGATATTGTCTTTTAACGTTTCTATTTCATCTTTACTAATTCATGCTCTACGTATACTTTCGCGCCTTTGATAATTAATTTTGAAATTGGCGCATAACAAATATTTGTTTAGTATTATTATTATTGTCAAATAGAATTATGATAGTCTGGACTGGACTTTAAATAAACACCTCGATAAACACCTCGTGAAAAAGTCATTGAAAGTTTGAATAGCTTGTTTAAAAAAGGGGGTAAAAATATGTTATTAACTTATAACTTAACCAAATAACTTTTCACTGAGTTACTGAATTTTTACGAAAAAAAGCCATAAGTTGGTTACCAGTCTATGCATTATTATTTGTACGTCTGCTGTAAGGGGGTGGGGATCTAAAGGGAGGGAAACGGTGGAATGTTAACCCACCGGTCTTGCCACTGGCGTCTGTTTTTTAACAGAGAAAATACAAAGAGGCATACTCTAAATTTTACAATATTTCATAAAAGCATATCGTACTGAATACGACTCATATTATTAGTGGATATACTTCTTTTTTTTTTCTTTTTTTACCTCCCAAAAGGGGGGCCGGGGCCGGGCCGGCCCCCCCCTAAATCCGCCCCTGTTTATTAATGAAGATTATATACAGTACTTAGCAACGTACACAAATATAAAGGATAGTATAAGCAATTTGATTGTTGTTTATAGGCCTATGCTTTTACCTTCACTAAAGTCACGCGCAGTTGGAATCACGAGGAAGTATTATTTGCGCGTACAGTATTATTATTGAATGTCTTCCAGCAGAATACACTATCAAGTAACTAAATGCAAAATGCTGTATAAAATGTTTTTCTTCAGCTAGCGGAAACGGGCAACTACGCCCTCTGTTGTTCAAAAAGTTTTCCATTTGTTGGCTGAGGTACCGTACCGTACATGTTCTACGTGAAATATTCTTGTGATAAGTTATCAATATTTTATCATCGAGTTATTGCTCTTATTCTAGACACTGGAATAATTGCTAAAACTAATGAAGTCTGATCATTTCAGAGTCGTTAATGTAAAATAAATGTTGCATCAAGTTAATCGGATTATCTAATCAGACGTTAAATTTATGTTGACGACACAAGAATATATATAATGCATTTACCTTATCCCGAATTTATCTGTAATTGAAATAAAACCGAATATCACTTTGAAATCAGTTGCGCTAATGGCAACATCAATTTCACATCTGAATAATGGTTCTCCCAGTCTATAAAAATTAGCCATTCGTATGTTTTCCTTACCATGTGCTTTTCTCCCCCACCCCCGTTATAAATATAGGTTTATGATTCAGTGCTGTGTACTTCCGCATTTGTGACGACTCAATTCTTGAAGTTGAGTTGAGTATATTTAAATTTTTGGCACTGTATTATCGCGTGGTTTTCTTATGATGTGTTATATACCTACCTCTTCGATGATTTAACAACTTGCTCACGTCATAT
Organism: Anneissia japonica; assembly: GCF_011630105.1. Lineage (NCBI taxonomy): Eukaryota > Metazoa > Echinodermata > Crinoidea > Comatulida > Comatulidae > Anneissia > Anneissia japonica. The sequence goes on from NW_022758107.1 coordinate 1,720,348, forward strand.
CATCCTTATATAATTGTATGTATAATTGTATGAATTAAAAAATACCCTTTTCAAAACGCCTTAACCGATCGATTGAGAATGACAGAAAACGCGCCATATCCGTTTCTCGGCTGTTCACAATGTCTGGTATTTCAATTGTTCAATTATGATTTGTGTCAGATGATAATTAATGCTTCATTTTGCCTTCATGAAATACTAAGAATATATTCATTTATAGGCCGTTAAAAAAGACATGAAGTTAGCTTTTGAATACCGGATCAAAGACTTGAATGAAAAAATGGAGGATGAGAGAAAACCCGGCGCGAACGATGGGAAGCGAGGCGCCTGGTGGACTACGAGTCGTCCTTGAGTTCAAGCTAAACGCTCTTATAACTTGACTCATTCATTAACCATTAACAGTAAGCAACTAGCTGTTGTTATTATTTCTAATTCCCGACCAACTTGAGGCCTTTGTTAGTGGCGCCGTAACTGTGTAACACGGTAGCCCGCTGCGATACACGTTTCATTCGACCGGAACACAAATCGTCAAGTCTTTTCACAAAGATTCAAAGCCTATGCGCGCGTCAACAACACTTTATGCAAATGATGTTGGATTTCAATTAAATGTCCAAAACAAAACGACTGTTGTTGGTGAAATCAAATTTGATAATCAGACTCACCCTAATGTATGGTCAGTCTGGCAACGTGGAAACCGATAAGCTATTAGTTATTAGAATAAAAACCGTGGTGCCATTACATTTACAGCAAAGAGACTGTCTTAATACTTTCATTAATTGGCAAGTAACAGATTATCAAAACATGTTTCTGGGAGTATTAATTAGGTTGGGTACCCGCAAGGCAATTTTAGTTATTGATTTTTGTCATTACGTTTTGCATTTTAATACGCCTTGATTGGTATTGTAACTTTTGATAAAGGAGAATGATATAAACTTACGATAATGATACGACAACGTTTATTGCAATTTTTATTAAAACTATAATCAAATGCATTTAAGCTCTTGAAAATATACTACCTTCTTTGATGAGCTAAAGGATCTTGAACAAATATAATTCAAAATAAAAATGTAGCTCGGACACGAACAACAATCATCACCACTACGAATAGTAAACACGCCACCACGTACAGGCAGACGACCATGAGTGTGAACGGTCTTTCAAGAATTAGTGTTAGGCGCTCTCCTGTCACACAGGCGCAATTATATTGGTCATATATTTGGCTCCCCTCTCTGGCCATTTTAAAGATTTTTCTTATGTGTGCCGAATATAGTACAGTACATAAATAGATAAAAATAAATTTTGTCAAGAAACTAAGTTTCTAAAGTAAATTCATTTGGATCAGATGTATTATTTTTATTTTTGTTTCACCATTATCATTGGACTGATGCCTTACGTTCGATGGGATAAATGAACATGTAGTTGGAATAATTTTCCCCCAAACCCAAGCACACAATTTAAGAACCCTCAAGTCCCCGTTACTCCTCTCATGATCCTATCCCCATTGATATAAATACGTTTGTGACCATGACCATTGTATTTGATCGGCTTTCGAGTCGAGTCAGCTTTGTGATAAATGAAAGACTCTCCCTGTATGCCTATGCATTTCCATTGAGTCTCTTGGCTTTACCTCATTGAAATTCATTTTTTGTACCTGACAACATATATTTTTTATCAGGAAAGTATAATCATAGAGAAAATAGAACAGTGTGTGTTCTATTTTCTCTATGGTATAATATTCCTATTTGAATATTAATTCCTTCTACAATAGACACGGATATTTAAATCAATTTTTTAAAATTTTATTTTAAATATGTATAGGCCTATATTCGTACCTAATTCTTCTTTAGTTAACCAATTGGAAAGATTTGTATAGTTCACTGTACTGTATTAATTTTTCATCCCGGGGAGGGTAAGGGACAGCATAAGCCCTGGTCCTCCTGCAGATCCCAGCAAAAAATAACAGACAGAGAAATATTTACGTCAAAACCAAAATGGGAGTAGGCGTAGGGTCCTTCGATTATAACTGCTACTTACTATATTTAATCTAACCTTCTGGTTTATGGTCAATCAAAAATAATATAAGTTCAACTAAGTTTTATCTGCTGACCAAGGAGGCGCTTCGTTGACTATTAATATTGTGTGAATTTGGCAAGTTATCAATTTTGTATTATCAGCGAGGCGCTATCCTGGTTCTATCAAAAGCAGAACGTGAGAAAGTTCCGAGACCAAGACTGAAACTGTTTCGTCGTATGTATCGCGGGTATAGATACATTTTCGCCGCAAAAAACAATCGGCAAAAGTCTACTCGACTCCTCCTTTTCAGAATCACAAAAGAGCGTTATGGAACTTGGGCTTTGCACTCCGACAACTGACTCCATTTGGATATTTAGCACAGAAGGGGCAAGGGTCAAAAGTTAAGCAAGCTATTTACCTACTGTTTGCCAAAGTATTTGTCATTGTGTACGATTGCGTTGCGGCCAATAATTGTCGTATGCCAGGCGCCAATGTTCTGCATACCAACAATAGCCGGGGGATTTGTCCGCTATCTGGCTTCGTTGCTTGTGACGTCATGGCGCTAGTTTGGATTGGCATCCTCCATTATTGAACGGGGGTAACTTTTGCTATATTGATGTAAACCGAATTTGCATTATTTACGTTTTTCAGACGCTTTGGCTTTAGGCCATGGGGTGAAGCTCAAAAGACGTCTAGAAAACGAATTCCGTTCCGATTTTTTCATTATAAAAAATTTAGGCCTACAATAGTTAAGTAATATGTCTTAAATCAAATATAAAAAGTTCGACAAAAATATCTTCTGCAATTTTAAGATAATTACCGTTTTATTACGTTCCTAGGCTGCTGGTCGTCGGAAAACACACCGCGAACGTATTCTGCTCACAACGAATGAAGTTGAAGTATAATTAAATTTTTAGCCAGTAGCAGTAAACAATGTTATCATCATTATAATCACGCTACCTCATTGACATTATTTTAACAGAGTATTGATTTTATTTTTTTTAATTATTCTTATTAGGCCTATTCATTATTATTATTATTATTATTAGTAGTAGTAATTATATATAATTTATCATAGGGCTATAAGCCTGTATATAGGCTAAATATACTACCTATAGGCCTATCGTTATATTATTATTTTTCCATTATTATAATTATTATTATTGGGTGATAGGCATGTAAATTGATTGATTGATTTAAATAATTGTATCAGGTGTATTGTAAAGTTTTATTACGAATAATATAATTAATATGAATTTAAATTGAAAAGCGTTTTGATTTGAAATAATGATGAGGGTTGATAATGCTACACAAGATAATATTTTTTTCATTTTTAGCGAATCGTAATCAATGTCATTAACCGTAGGCCTATTCGAAAGGAAACTAGTTTCTAATCTGATTAAAAAAGATGGGCTGCGAAACTCGATAAAAATAAGCGACTGTATATATGTAGTTTAGTGTTTAAGAAATAAAACGCCAAATGAGGAATAAGACCCTCTAATGCCGACGCACTGTCCAGTAATTCGGAGACGTGGAAATTGCTAACCCTACTCCAATAAGTAATGGCTTGTCAGTATAATATCAATTACTAAATGATTCATTATAGCGATAGCCTTGCTGACTGGATTCCGCGAAGAAACGTTCTATCCTTTGCATCTCTTACAGGAAGCCAGGCGCTAGCGCCAATTCACCCGACCATCGCAGAGTGTAAAGTGGCGAGCCAGTGTGGCGGGTCTTCCATAAAGCGGGCTCCGTGTCATTTACGCGTAATTTGATCCTTATAATGTGTAGGTCGAGTTTCCTCTGATCGCCTATCTCGGCCAATGAGAACTTCGCTAGAGGACTGTTACATTTACCACCAGCTACCATTTAAGTACTTCATAACAAATAAAAATAACTTTCAGTAAAATATTGTTTTGGAAATTTATTTTATACTGAATCTCTTTGATATAAATTATGCACTTAAAAAGAATCTTATATACGTTTATTACCTTTATAGTAATAGTCATTTTACAAATTATTTTTGCTTTAGAGGGGGTGATCTACACAAGATGTAAGAGTCCATCGTATTTCGTGAACAATCGTTTTAGATCGAGCCGCGCCACGGTGTCTAGACGGGCACATGACCAACAATCGACCAATGAATGGCTAGGAAAATCTAAGCAAGCTGATGAATGTTGTGATGGTTGTGAATTGAAAAATCGCGAGCTCTTCTAGGCTAGGCAGCATATAGCAAGTTCGGAGGGGTTATATTGCCGTTTTACTTATTTATTTAATAAGGAAACATTACCATATTGCAAAATTGTTGAATTGTTTTTGTATTTTTATCCATATCCAAGGATTTACAGCGAAAGTCGGCTTAAGTGTCAACTTAAATAGAAAATTGGTTCGGATGCTTAAGCCTTCAAACACACATGCTACCGTGGAATCTTTGATTTTTCAAGCGGGGATGTACACATACTTAGGGCCTAGCCGTGAGTACGAAGAAAATTCGTAAGCCAGGAATCTTTATATTTTAGTTTGTTGTGGTGAATAGTGCCAGTTGTGCCTTAATATTGCAATCCTGAATACTACACGGGATTTTGCGTGCATTTCCTGTGCCGAATGCGATAGTCTAAGTGCATACTCCGAAGCCCAGCCTGCGTCAGCCGTGTTATCATCAGCTGGCGTCGAGTATGCGGAGTTAATCTATGGGCGTTTGTGCAGTAAATGTCGCATGTTCAGGTCGAAGCGTACTAACTATGTCCGTCGCCTTTGGCGAAATCGTGCTACATCTTCTACGGATAGTGAGGAGCAAAGACCATCTAAATTAGTTGATACTCAAAGTAGTGATTTTGAACGGGATTTGAGAGCAGCTTCACATGTATTTTTAAAAAGGTTAAAAGAAAAGCAATTGGAATTACTTTTAGAAGCAGTGGAGAGTAAAGGCGGCGCGGCCACGGCCTGTGCTCTTTTACCCCGTGGCGAACTTAAAATCGGTCATACAACATTATCGCCGGAAATTTTATGTTGTTTACTTTTCCGCTGGCCAGATTTGCAAAATGGCTCGGAATTACGAAGACTTACACATACATGCAAATTCAACAAAGACTCGCCGGAATCGGCAGGGTATGTGTGCTGTAACCCATATCACCTTAGCAGACTTGCCAAAACACCAGGTAAGCAACAAATATTGTGCAAATAATAATCCTATTTTTGTTTGATATTTTAACACAACAATAGCCTTTATTTAAAAAAAAATTATTTAGCAAGCTTTATTGTAATCGATACATTAGCTTACTGTCATGCATAGAATTGACAAATGGTAAGTGACAACATAATAATGTCATCTTATTGTAATCTTATTGCGCTCAATGTTTTAATGATGAATTAATTGATATTTATGATGGTCAATATATCGTAAACAACAATGTAAGTATGCATCACTCCGATGTCGTATTAATTATTGATAAGTAAATAAACGAGTATTGTCATTCTAACACAAGTTCTAATAATAGTACAGTAAGTACTGTGTGGGTTGCACATACACGCAAGTTTTACTGATATTGGGGATCTCCCTTAGCCGTGAGTCGTGCGTGAGGAGTAACCGGGATATTGGTATGGTTTCCTCACTTTCGTAAGCAAGCAAAAATACCCACAAGAAAGTAAAAATCAAGTAAGTAAACAACAAGAGGGTGGGGTGGGTACAGTTTTAACATTTTGCAGGAAAAACTAACAAACTCATTCGGTTTCCCTGCTGTTGAACCACTGAAACTGGCTATTCTTGAACAGCTTCAAAACAACCAATCACTTCATAAAACATTAAAGTTATTTGTTTTTTTTCCTTAAAGATATTTGCCTGTTTTTTAACCAGAAAATAATTACTGCATACTGGTACTTTTGTTTAATTTTATTTTTCCGTATTTATTCAATTGAGGGTAGTTCAAAAACTGGATCATTTTAGACCTTCAGATACGATGATTATACTCCACTTCTTAATTATGAAATATACAATCCAATTTTACTGGTTCTCCATAAAAAAATATATGGAACAAAATTTATGAAAAGAAAAAAAAAATATATGTAAAATATAAAATTACTTAAACAAAGTTAATACTCTCCAAGACGAAAATAAGATGGACATTATGATCGGGTACAAAGGACGTTGAACTAGTGAGTGTAATCCGGGCAATCAATGCGACATATATTTGGAGAGCCCACAGGCAAACTCCAGTACTGTTGCATTAATATGCATGTGCATGCACGTAGACATTGTACTTGGTGATGGGCATACACTTAAAAGCAATCGTTATTTTTGACCACTTGGTTTTTATTGATGGATAACTTGCTTATTGTTTGCAATCATCACTGAGTAACTTTTTAAAAATCAATTAATGAATTAGACTTGCAAATTTAGTAAAGATGGTTTTCTACATAATAATATTTAATATAAATTATTAATTTTCTATTGATTTTTGCTGTAGTATACAGAATTTATGTACATTTTGTATCATTAGTGTGATTAATAAAATTTTGTTTTCTGTAGGTGTAGTAGTAACTGTATTTAACTGTGATTGCTGTCACAGACTTACCAATGTAATAATGAAAGCTTTGTTCCAAAATAAAATATTAGATATTTTATACCAAGTTTATTACATAATACTCGCATACATTAAAGACAAATACTTAGCGCAGTGTAATTTTATAAGATGGAGACACTTATAGGAGTGATGTTTTGCCCTATACCTGACATATTTTCGTACCAAATACTCAGTACGTTCCCAAATACTCACGATTCGGATTGGAATTGAACCCACAAATTCCAGATAACTAGCCTGCTGCCATAAACACTGTACTACCGAGCTTGTAACCACTGTACTACCGTAGCTAGTGTTGAATCTGATCCCGAAGCGGGAACGGGGTACAGCAAATGCGAGTATTGGAAACATACTGAGTATTCGGTACGAAAACAGGTTACGTAGGGCAAAACATCACTCCACATCGAAATGGAGAAACTCTTTATATTATTGGTGCCTAAATCAAACAAACATGTCCTGACTGTTTAAATTTATTTATGTTTTACTCATGTTCTGTCAGGCCTAATTTTACCTAATATACATGAATCAGTGTCTGCTTAATTACATTTAAGCTTAATGGTTTCTTGTGTCAATTGTCATCAGCAACCTCGCATATTTGTATCGTGTGGATTACTTTTTCATGTTGAAGTCTGCTATGACACGGAATTGAGTCCTACATATTCTTGGTTATTATTAGTAGTAGTGTATATTAATATGTTACGCAATTAGTGTTACTCAAGGTATTATGTTCTAAACCCTGGTAAGATGAAGAATAAGTTGCAATTTGATTTCGGAGGTTTTATTACTTAAACATTATAAATTGTGCACGTGCATTGCTTTGCAATTCTTTATTTAAATAACCTATCATTCTGTATTTGTGTGGAATATTTCATTGGTTTTCCACATATGTGTGTCTAACATGATGCCTGCAAACAAAATACATTTTTATTCCTGTTGATGACATATTGATGTAGAAATATTCAATTCCGACACGATGGCGTGCATTTCAATACTTAGAGTATGTAGCTTAAATACATTGATACAGTAGTATATTTTTTACAACTAAAAAATTGTAGCCTTCACTGCCTTGAAGGTACAATGTACTGTAATATTAAAGATTTGTGAAAAAATTATATAATGACGATATTGTATCTCTCCGCTTTACCGTAACGATATCAATTGAAGCTTGGGGGTGTTTTTTTTTTGTTTGACACAAGAAATTTCCTGATATTCATTCTCAAGATTGAACCAAGAGCTTTGTATTTGGTAGGTTAGGAAATTAACTGGCATATCACAGCTTCATCCTGCAGTGTACTGTATCTGCATTTAAATGTGAATACATTGAGAATAGCTTTTGATTGACAAGTCATATTTGACAGCTTGTTCCATGTTATGGTTTCATAATTGTAAATATCCTACAATTGAAGTAAACAGTAATAAATATATTTGATGTGAAATTCTTGAAAATGAACAGCTGTCTGTCGTAGACTACTGTGTACTGTAGCTGTTTGAATATTGTATTGGTAGTTTCCATGGATACAGAAAACTTATTAATTCATATGCTGAAGTCTTAAATCTGTATAACAAACACAGCAGAATTAATAGCTATGACGTGTATAGAAATTTGATTTATATGTTGACATGCAGTAGCGATACTATCCTATCAGCCTCTATAAAAATATAGAGTAATATTTAACACAGACAATTTGAAGTCTTGAAGAAGATGATGAATGTTTCCTCAGCAGCAATGTTGTGCGATTTGCTGATTATCCAATCTTCCATCACTCCGGCTTCATCCAGGTAAAGATTGCGAAAGATTTTTTGCGTTAGATTCATAAATTGACAGATACTGTAAATGTGGCAGGTCTGCATTAAAGTGAAGCGAAGGAATGTAAAATTGTGCTGTGTGAAATGATGAGCAATTGTAAAAAAGAGAAGTACTGTATCAATTCTGCCAGTTTCAGTTTGCACTGGACAGTATCCACTACTATATACTTGATTGTTAGATTACTGTAAATATTTTATGTTTATTTTTGGCCAGCATCAGTCAGATCAAAACAACAAATTTGACTTCTTAATATATTCATACGCTCCACATTATAACCTTTAAGTTGATAGATCATTTGCTGGAATTAACTATTTCCAAAGATGAGTAAAAGTATTACAGCTTTTCTGTACTAAGGTATACAATACTGCCACATTATTGTTTAACATTTAGCGACAGAGTTGCCTTATTAATGAAATCTCTTAAAAACAATAACTTGAGACATAACAGAGTACCTACTTAGAATAGTTCAGTTTTTTTTCTATATACATAGTTCATTTTAGTACTGTATCATAGGTTTAAATTAAGTAGGGAAAGGGAAGGAACACCTGCCTCTATCGTTTGACTGAAAATTGCCAATTTCCTAACTGAAATAGTTGGAAAAACTAAAACCTTGCTCATTTCCCAACTTTAATTTTTTCCGTGATCCGTTTGCTTATCAACTGGCCACTGTCTTTAGGTGGGAACACATAAGCAAAATAAAATGTTTGTTTATATAGCAAATTTTACAGACAGTGTTGATATTTTGCTTCATATCATTTCTAAGTACAATGTGATACAAGAATCTCTTCCTTTTTACGTTACAGAATTGTCCTATCTTCTGCTATATAGCACTCCACCATCCCAGAATATAGTACCTACTGTATCAACCAGGGGAAAATGTACGAAAGTAGGGCCACCTGGGCCCACACATCTCTGGAATTAACTATTTCCAAAGATGAGTAAAAGTATTACAGCTTTTCTGTACTAAGGTATACAATACTGCCACATTTTATTCCATAACCTTTTATCCTCTTTTACCATCTCTTTTTCACTTCACCATCCTGTTCATTAGCTCTACTGTATCTTTTCTTCTTTCTCCACCATCTTATTTCTCCGTCACTCTCTCTTTTCTCCACTATCCTCTTTTTCTGTTGAAACCGTTTCTTTCCCCACTGTCCTCTTTCACAGTACCTCAGATCCCTCTTTCCCACCATCCTATTTTCTGTCATCTTCTCTTCCACCACCATCTCGCTCTTCTTTTTCTCATTGTTTGCTCAAGCATTTTTTTTTTTTTTAGTGTCTACTCTTCTATTTGAAAATAAGTCAATTTACCAAATTTGAGACGGAAATACTAGTTTGCCATCCAGGTCCTGCATTGTGTGTTGAGAACTACCTGCTGCAAGCCCCACACTCTAGTTGACCCCACAACTGCACTTACTATACCAACATCACAAACTGATGTTTATTGTATATGCACAGTTTATAGTGTTATTATTAAAGGCAGTTTCTATTTCGAGGAAGTGCATTTGGCATCATACCTTACTGTATGCTCTGTATGGACACATTTTGTGCTAATAACTGATATTTGTGACCCAAGCTCGCAAAAGGGCTGTAAACTCGCCCCGCACTGTATTGAGAAACAAGCCTCCATAGCCAGAATAATGCGTAGAACGTGAATTTTGTGTGAATTAGGTTTTTGTGTAATAAATAAAGTATAGCATTTAATCTTACTATTCCTGAAATTTTAGTTTAAAATTATAAATAAGATGTAAGAAATTTAGCCATTTTCGGATGGGAGCTAGTGAAAAATTAATAGAAACCTGCCAAAAATAAAAGCATTATTCTCAAAACTTGATTTAAGAAAGTTGATAAGATGACAATTATTCCAATGGTCATAACTTTGATTCCAGACACCTGATTGAGTTCATTTAACTGTCATTTTAAAGTAAATGATATGTTCTATGCCATTATAACTCATTTTGGCCTGAGGACGAGTTTACAGCGTTTTTGTGAGCTTGGGTCACCTAAATTCGTGGTTGTCAGCGCAGTGGGCACACAACGTTAATTCAACGTTAAATCAACGTTGAAATGTGAGAAGTTGAAATCATTTTGACAACATACACTCAACATTGAATCAACCGCTCTTCTTTTTCTCAATGTTTGCTCAAGCATTTTTTTTTTTAGTGTCTACTCTTCTATTTGAAAATAAGTCAATTTACCAAATTTGAGACGGAAATACTAGTTTGCCATCCAGGTCCTGCATTGTGTGTTGAGAACTACCTGCTGTTAGCCCCACACTCTAGTTCACCCCACAACTGCACTTACTATACCAACATCACAAACTGATGTTTATTGTATATGCACAGTTTATAGTGTTATTATTAAAGGCAGTTTCTATTTCGAGGAAGTGCATTTAGCATCATACCTTACTGTATGCCCTGTATGGACACATTTTGTGCTAATAACTGATATTTGTGACCCAAGCTCGCAAAAGGGCTGTAAACTCGCACCGCACTGTATTGAGAAACAAGCCTCCATAGCCAGAATAAGGCGTAGAATGTGAATTTTGTGTGAATTGGGTTTTTGTGTAATAAATAATGTATAACTTTTAATATTACTATTCCTGAAGTTTGAGTTTAAAATTCCAAATATAAGAGTAAAATTTAGCCATTTTCGGATGGGAGCTAGTGAAAAATGAATAGAAACCTGCTAAAATAAAAGCATTTTTCTCAAAACTTGATTTAAGAAAGTTGATAAGATGACAATTATTCAAACGATCATAACTTTGCTTCCAGACACCGATTGAGTTCATTTAACTGTCATTTTACAGTAATAATGTTCTATGCCATTATAACAAAAACTTATTTTGGCCTAAGAACGAGTTTACAGCCCTTTTGTGAGCTTGGGTCACATTTATCACGCAGTTTAAAGAAGAGGAAGTACTAGAGAGGCAGGATGGGAAGGGTCAAGTTTACATTTTAAAGACTGGTATACCACCGAGCGGCTGGAGAAATGCCTATTGATTCGAAACCAAAAGAGGGCGCAGTATAGTTATCGGAGTATGGTTTGCAGTATGTGTTTTTGTGGCGGTACTGTTGCCTATGATTGTAAATGCAACTTACATAATACAGTAATATGCTAATTGGATGTGGATGTCATGTAATATTTTATTTATATATGTTTTAATTTTTTAAATTATTTTTAGGTATCTTTCAATTGTTTGTGTCCTTTTGTACTTATGGGTGCACCATACATAATGTGTCATTGTATCAACAGTTATTACAATAAATTGATTGATTGATTGATAGGTGATTATTAGAGTATAATGAGTTTGGTCAATTGAAATGGTTTATGTTGAATGTTTTTACAGTAAGGGTGTTGTAATTTCCAACTTGTCAATCAAACTGTAGTACTGTACTTAAGAAGCTATGATGAAAAAATAATGAAAACCTGTATTTTGTATAATATATTATATATATTGAACTTTATTCAAAAATTAAAATTTTATATATCATTTCGTTTTCTGGTCTCTCACTGGACTAGTGAAAAAAAACATATCTGACCACCTTTTTATATTTAAAGCAATCTCCCTTAACATTACGATATGATCATACGTGTTAAAATCATATCCTCAACATGTGAGGTCATATTTGATAAGATTCAACAAATTCATTTTGTGTCAACCAGGACGAAATTTAGAGCTATACTGCAAATGTAAAAGCAGTCATTTGCAGTGCATTTTCTTAGTGTGTGTCCTATTGGAATATACAGTATTTATACTAATCTGAAAGCCTGAATTGTAACTGATTTGCATGAATTTAGGCAAACAGAAGAGATGAACGATAATAAGGCCTGAACAGGACTGGTTCAAGAAAAAAAAAACCACTGTTCTTTTTTTTTTCATAGAATTTAGCATATTTCAGACCCATCAGTTATGAATGATCTGAATTGGGTGGGTGTATGCGTATGATTATGAAAAACTGACAGGTGATGGACAAACAGATGTACACAGTTGATAGGGCGACAGGGAGAGCAGACAGCCATTGTTGGCAGCCATAAGGCCTGAATAAGACTGGTTCAAGGTCACTCAGTAAAAAGAAAAAAAAAACTACTGTTCATTTTTTTTTTCATAGAATTTAGCATATTTCAGACCCATCAGTTATGAATGAACTGAATTTGGTGGAATGAAAAACTGACAGGTGATGGACAAACAGATGGACACAGTTGATAGGGCGACAGGGACGAGCAGGCAGCCATTGTTGGCAGCCATTTTGTTTTAAAGTGTTATAGTACACTGCATTGATACTGTGCGTGTGCAGGTTGAGGTATTTGATAGATTTCCGAGCTTGAAAAAATTGCAAGGTTAAATTTGTATACTGTATGACGGTAAGAAAAAAAAAATTTAAATGAAAAAAAATCTATGACACGTGCCAAACATGATATTGTGACGATATTGAAATGAGTATCCTTTACACAAATAGAATAGTGACTCTGAAGAATGACAAATGTGAGACCATACTGTAATTGATTCTACCACAGACCTATTATATAGGGTCTGTGATTCTACGTTTCGTTCTTTATTAATATTAGAACATTGTCAAGAATGAATACAGTTTTAGTCCTGATAGTAACATACTGTACTAACATAGTGTACTTACAGATTTAAGCAATTAACAAAATACCAGTTGTTTTTTTAGTATTAATGAAGGTAAATAGTTTGAGTGTGTTACACTTTATACATTGTTCTGTTCTGTAAATTCTGGTTCCTTGTGAAAATGCATGAACATAGTAAAAATTCAGTGAAGTGAAAACTCTAGGCTGGTGTCAAATCCAGCATCTTGGCTTAAGTGCTCCACTGGTGGTGCATAAAAAGGGATGTTTGTGGAGTAGTGCCATGGAAGAGATTGCCCTAGGCTTGTAAGGTTAGCCTTGTAGTAGGGTGTAGAATTTCTCAGTGCTTGGAATGCTGGCCAGTCACTTGGGCACCAGGGAATTAAACTGTCAAAAGAGTTACATTCAACCTTCTTCACACCTTCCCCTCTAGCTTAGCATGTTTGCTTAAATCAAGGATGAATAACGAAAACTTATGAAATTATTTAACCATCTAGAAATTCGGTGACACCTAAATGTAATTATAATAAATTGGTGTATATTCTTGACTTTAATATTTATATTATTAAAGTATTATCTGTTCTTTATGTTTTTATATAAAATGCTTTTATATAAAATGATGTAATTAGAATAAATTGATGTATATTCCTAACTACACTATGATATTTATATTATTATATTATCTGTTCTTTATTAATCACTCTTATGAATGATGTAATTAGAATAAATTGATGCATATTTTTATCTATCATAATGTTTAGATTATTAAATTAAATATCTATTCTTTAATTCATTTTATAATTTCTCTTGAAAAGAATGATGTAATTACTGTAGAATGAATTTATGCATAATCCTATCTGTATAATGGATAATATTATTAAATTATTATCTTCTCTAATTCATTTGTATTAATTTACTCTTAAAAAGAATGAACATAATTATAATAAATTTATGCCATCTTATCTGAATGCATATTTATATTGTCAAATTATTATATGTTTTTTCAGTATATATATTACTCTTCTATGAGTGATATTACGTACTCATTTATGAATTAAAAAGTAAACAATATGTCCGTTTTTGAATAAATGATATGTTTGAATTAGAAATTCTGTATTTATAAGGATCTATCAGTAACCTGTTTCCGCCAAAAGGTTTCAGTAGAAAACTATTTGAACATTATATCAATATGATGAATGTGTTTGGTTCAATGGATTGTTTGCCAATGAAGCTACTTGTGTGCAAACTTAAAAGTAGCACATTTAATGTTTTAATTTTTGAAGCAAATTAATTTAACATTTTAAATGGCCACGGATTACACATACTGAAGATAAACAATCTTTAAAAAAAAAACAGCCTAGGCTCAAAATTCCAACTATTTCAATGTTTTTTTTATTGATTTTAATTATTCCAATATATCGTAAAACGGATATTTTACAAGCATTGATTAAACAATTTAATGTAGTCGTCGTTGAGTTCTAGAGCTATGTGTAGGGCAAGACCTGGAAAGGTCATGTTTGCAAAACCATAACATCCGCATACATTAAATATTCATATTACTGCATCGATGATGTCTGCTCGTCTCATTTAAAAATACATTTCAAAGCTTGGAGTACAGCCATGAGTTAAGCGATCTGTGCATTATGGATGCTAAATAAGCTCAAATATATTTACACTGAATGATATTTTATGTGGTACATTATGAGCAATTGCCTTGAACTATGAGCAACTATGATGAGCGATTGTGGTGAAGTACAGTATGAGCATGGAGGTATAATACCTCCATGGTATGAGCAATGCCATGAGCTTGCTTTTCCTGCTGTGAGATTCAATGCAACACAAATGCTAATTACCAACCATCACCATGCAATGCTAGTAGTATTGTACCAATAACTCAACACATTGAAGATGATAAATGCAGACTTAGGGCCCGTTCGAGCAGAAAACGCCAACCGTATACTTTTAAAACGGGCACACATCAAAGATGGTGGGGCTACAAACAGTTTAGATGGGACCAAATGAAAATAGCCGTATTATGCATTTGAGCAATTTTTCACTCTCTCTTACTTAGGCCATGCTTAGGCACTGAGTTATATTGTTCCTAGCCTTTACCTTGTGAAAAACCAAGCAGTTGTTTCAATTCCTCCAGTCCAGTTGGAAGTCAAATTCTCGTGCATTTTCCTGATTTTCAGGATTTAAAATTCCTCCTTCCCCAAACCCCCCTCCCCCTTCACCAAAAAATAAACAAACCGCTATAAGTATGCTTCTCTTTCTGTACTGAATTTTCTTTGTGTGCTGACTTTATAAATGAGGCCATTGTACTTTGTAAAATAATAAAAACCCATAATATTTGAATAGTAGGCCTACAAAGCTAACTGTTGCAAAACTGAGACTCTAAATTATGCTTATAAGTGCTATTACTAAAAGCTTAGCATAAATAAAAAAAATCTCAGAATTTTGGTGGTGGAAGTGCCCTTCAACTGCCCAATTCTGATCTGAAATTTTGAGTTCCAGAGTTTGGAATACAGTATCTGTATCTTGCTTCAACCTCAAATATTTTTTACCCTACAATCTTAAAGTAGCCTCAGTTCTGTAGTATTCTTAGCTTCTCTGTAGCCTGGATTCTTAGCCTTATTTTATTGCTAATATAATAAATATAATTAGCCTTGCTTAGTCAGTTCTGTATAACTATTATTAGCATCCCTGTAGCCAGTGTTCTTTTAGGCTGGCTGCAGTCTGTTCTTAGCCTTGCTGTAGTCTGTATTCTTGCATGTGATTCCAGTGTATTAGATATGCATCCTTGAGTCTGCATCTGTGGCGCCTGTTAGCATAAATTTAAAAAATATTAGAATTTTGATGGTGGAAATGCCCTTCAACAGCCCAATTCTGATCTGAAATTTTGAGTTCCAGGGTTTGGAATATCTGTATCTTACTTCAACCTCAAATATTTTTTACCCTACAATCTTAAAGTAGCCTCAGTTCTGTAGTATTCTTAGCTTCTCTGTAGCCTGGATTCTTAGCCTTATTTTATTGCTAATATAATAAATATAATTAGCCTTGCTTAGTCAGTTCTGTATAACTATTATTAGCATCCCTGTAGCCAGTGTTCTTTTAGGCTGGCTGCAGTCTGTTCTTAGCCTTGCTGTAGTCTGTATTCTTGCATGTGATTCCAGTGTATTAGATATGCATCCTTGAGTCTGCATCTGTGGCGCCTGCCTCTATTTCTGACACTCCTTTCAACCTTGAATGTGTACACACTGGAACTAGCTGTTTAAAATCTGGGATGACCTCTTAGCTAGGCTGAGTAATTGATGATCAGTCAACAGTTATTGGTAAAAAAGAAATGAAGTCACTGAACATAGAGTAATACTGCCCATAAAGTGCAACCATTGGAATGTTTTAATGAAATTCCCTCTAGTACAGTAGTAGGCTAGTAGTAGTTCATTTTGCTACAGCCCCGTTTCAGAGCTTTGCTAATCCATACATACAGTACCTGTAATACTTAGTCTAGGTACAGTATAATATTTAACTGGTTAAGTATCTCTCTGTTTTTATATCTCTTTTTATTTTTTTAATTTGATCAAAACATTTACAAAACAAAATAAGAATAGTAATAAATACTACATTATTTGAAAATGCTACGACAGGTAGCATTTCAATCATATTAACTGTAAGTAGCTGTGACTTTAATTAGTTGACAGCTACAGTATCTGTCAATAAAGTAGGGTATTGCTAAACCCCGCAAACATCCAAAAAAAACACCGCAAACCCCATCCAAACCCTGTGATAATGATTGAATCACATAGTATAGGACTCAATTTGGTATCTCAATAAAATAAATCATAATTTAATGTTCATCACAACCTACTTTTGGGGTAAAATCTTAATTTTCAAAATATTTTGGGGGTAAAAATAAGTATACATTTTTGTATAAAAACATTGCTAAACCCCGCAAACCCCCCAAAACACAGTGCAAACCCAGTGATAGTGATTGATGATTGAATCACACAGTATAGGACTCGACTTGGTATCTCAATATAAAAAAATCATAATTTTATGTTCTTCACAACCTATTTTTGGGGTAAAAAGGCAGTTTTTTGTATAAAAATTATTTCTTTATTTTCAAAATATTTTACTAGACATTTAAACTAATAATATTAAAAGATGCATTAATCTGTGAAATCATTTTGGTATCTTTGGTCATTTTAAGTTTGTAAGTGTAGTTTAGGTTATACAGTACTCCTATATTATTCAAATGGATCTTTTTGGTCATTGTTTGATGATAAATTTGAAAATTATATATTTACAAATTGAAATTTAAAAGCATTAGTCATAAACAAAATTTAATTATATACAGTAGAAAGACATTGTACTGTAAATATATTTATACAAGTGCTCATTGTGGATTGGTGACATTGTGTTGAGTCTTGTTATTTATACTCTTAATTTAGTTACGATAATTGTTGTGAATTTAATGTAATGAAACCTTTTAGGATATTCAACCCTTTCTGGTGTAACCAGCGATGCAAATTGAACAAAAACCCGAGCTTAGGCAGTGTTGTGTTAAGACCCTGCTCCATTAAGCACAGTCAAACAACCAGACATTCTTAATCGATCAATGAAAATGATTACTTGAATTGATGTGTACACTACGCCTAACCAAACACATATCTGCCTTTGGTTGACTTTTATGTAGGACAATAACAAAAGATTGTACCAAATAAAAATTAAAGGAGCTTAACATATTTACATGTTATTAAACTGAGTGAAAGGCAGAAGATGGTTTATTTATACAATACTAGCTGACAAGTGTTTGTTAACAATTGAAATAATGCCAAAAATTGTATTGTATGCAGAAAGAGGGAAATGTAGCATATTGTAGGTTTTGGAGCATTCAGTAAATTATTACTAGTTAAGTATTTTTGTGTGGTTATTCTTTTTGATGGGAACATACCCCCCACCACTTTTCCCCTCCCTCAAAAAAAAAAAAAAAAGGAAAATTAGAAAAAGTCCATATTTTTAAGACAGTTAAGAACTGAATGTAATTTTTTTTTTCTTTAATCAATAATTTTTAAATCTAGATTTTTACATTTCAACCATTAATCTAGTGTTAAAATAGGTATTTGGGTGCTTGATACCCTAAAATACTGAAGCATCTCTGACCGCTATCCCCGCAAGAGTTTCTACTCAACCCCATGTATTTTCACACTCTGCACCTCCTCAATGGCAATCCTGATTACAGCCCTGGTATATTCTTATGTCAGTATTTTTTGAGAGATTTGATATTAATTAATTATTTTAATTGTTTATTTCTGTGACAGAATCTGCTGCTCCACCACCATACAGTGAAGTGGCGTGGGACTGGAAGGCATTACAACACACGTCAAGTAAGTGACATTTTATTTTACAAAAACATGTAAAATGCATAAATATGGTCTTCATGACTCAGAACATGACCATAGTTATAGGCTAAACATGAATATATATGGGCATATATATACAACAGTTTCTTGTCAAAGAAAATTTGATAATCTGGGAGCTTTATATATATATTTTGAATTATGCTTGTGTAAACAGTGGCTCATAATGTGAATCTGGAATATTATAGATTAAAGAAAATCATGCATGTTTTTTTCCATTTAAAAATGACTGGTTTCTTTAAAAAAAAAAATGCAGTGACTGTGAATTGTAAAGTGATATTTCATTAGTTAGGTATGACCGTGCATGTTTAATACGTGGTTTGCAATCTTTATTGAAAATTCCAATCGGAAATACTGTACGGTGTTATTTACTGTGCAGTGTGTGATGTACTGTACTGCATACAATGAGACAGATCTTAATATCCAGATTGCTTGATATAAAATTTCTCACACTTATGGGCCATTATGACTCATTTCTAGTATTTCCCACTTAATTTTCCGACATATGAAATGAACAAAAAGCGTTACCATATAGAAAAGTAATATAAACACTAGCATTGACATACTGTTCCCAACATTACGATTCCCAGCATCGTTATTCTGTGCATAACAAATGATTTCCAGTAGATCAGCATTTATTTCATCAACATTCTTAGCATCGGCATTCCCTGTGTTTCCTCCTTTGTCATTTTTACTACCATTCTATAATCAATCAGTTTATATTCAATCAGTCAACAGACCCACAATTTGATTATTAACAGACATTTGTAAAGTTCCATATCAATGGCTAAATGCAAAAGATGTTAACATTATAAATAAGGCCTACATTTTATTGAAAAAGTTTAATTCATTACTGGATTTTAGCATGGATATGTACTGTATTTGGAGATTTAAATATAACATTAAATGTAATATTTAAAAAAAAACATTCAAACTTAAAAAATATTCTATATGACTTTTTACTCAAATTACTTTTCAACACCATAAATTCAAACATAGTTATTCTTTTTACTCCACTAATGTAATGTCTTCCTATTTTTTGATTGTTTCTGAATCTGCAGGATTACTACCACTCAGAACATGCAGTACAGAAACTGGAAACACCCCCACCTCACGACTTCACCACTGGCCTCAGTCAGGTAAGCTGGTTTTAAGCTTGTATAATAATTGCTTTTAACATCAACACATCATCCACACTAATGCTAAACCCTTTTCTAGACAGCAGACACATGAACATTAATGTTGACCTAAAAAATGACCAATTCTGGACCAAGAAGAGTAAAATTACATCTGTTAATATCTGCAGATCAGAATCTAATTTAATATAATAATTCCATGTGTGTACTTAACATTTTATATGTACTCTATACAGTAGATATATAATTTTTTTTTTTGACTTAACATATAATATGTACAAGACGATATATAGCAAATATCAGTGAATTTTTTATTTCTTTGTGTCTGTTATTTCCTGTATCTTAAAATTTGTTATGTTCTTCATTTACCTTTTGTTTTTTTCATTTTTCATATTATGGTGTGTATATATATATATATTTTTTTTAAAGAAAATTAATTTTTGACTTAATGAGCATATACTGTACAATACACTAATGTGCCCCTTTAAAAATTGAGGTGAATTGTACCCCTTTAATTTGATGTGGGTTTACAAAGAGGGAAGAATAAATCTTGTGCGGGTCGCAAAAGTGACAAGTAAAAACAACAGTGGGAGAAGATAAAACCTTTATTTATTTATACCACATTCCAGTGACAACTCAGTATAATTTCTGCATTAACAACTAAAATCTATTACTGTAATACAATAGTTAACTATCATACCAAACTAGTAATATCCACGAGAACTAGTTGCTCTTTAAAATCGCAAAAATATTAAGTAGCGGTGTTTATGAAGTAGTTCTTTTATCTAGTGGTATGGTCAATGAAATATTTTAAAGTTTAACTTTCAGAGAATTTGTTAGCCTGGTTATTTTTTGTGGCATGTGTGTGGTTAATAATTCTCTGGTAATTATAGATGAGTTATTGAGATTGGTGTTAGCTGATGTTGGTTGGATCACAAAGGTAAAGTTTGATGAGATGAATTTGGTACAGTATATAGTACTTTTGAGACAAAAGTGGATTCCTCTTTAAAATACTAAAAAATTTAAACTTCAGAACACTACAGGTGAAAATGAGGGTGGTATATTTCATATGGGTCAGCATGAGGTCTCTGGTACTGTAGGCCTACTGTACTGTTTGTTGTCATTAACATATGCATTCTAAATGTTAAGGATGAGTTTAGTTTGGAGAAGCTCAGTGTAAGGGGAGATTGGTTTAATTGAGGGTGGTATCCCTACAGTCTGCATATTTTCACTACGGTAACCCAGAATAGTTTAGCTTTTTTTTTTATAAATTATAAATCTTTGAATTAGTATAAAGAGAGTAGGGTTTGGTGAATTACAAGTGTGGGTTTGGTGCCATAAATTTAAGCTTAGTATAGTAGCTGATAATGGATTAGTTTTCTTTAGTTGAGGGTAAGTTGGTGTTTGGTGTAGCGAAATGTGTGTTGTACAAAATTATAGCCAAGAATGAGTTGTCAGTGAGGGTTAGTTAAGGTTGGTTAACTGAGCATATGATGAGGTTTGAGTATCTGAGTTAAAGCCAGTGTAGCTAAGCAGAACGAGGTAGACGACCTGTGCCAGATTCACCTTCAACCTATTAAAACAGTTATTACCAGCCTAACTGTCGCCTAGTATTATTCACATCAAAAGGAGAAAAACAGTTGCTATAAGCTTCTGTCTAAAGGACTGAATCTGCCTTTTTGTAAATTTTGTATCGTAGGATCTGCATCAATGGTTCTTACCCCTATCTGTTTTTCAAGATGCTTAAATCTTTTATGTGGCAATTGTGTGGTTTTAAACAGTTTTGATTTCAATCTGTCCTCGCAAAGTTGAGCGACTTGTATTAGCAGATATTATCCTATCTTTGGCCGTGGGGGGAAAATCGACTCCTAAAAACACAGCGTGAGATTGCAGTGAGGAAATTAAATTTGCTAAAGAAGATGGGTTGTTGAACCAAACATTCAAGAATTGTCATTGATTGGTAGACCTACAGTAAATTAGCAACAAAAAAAGTTATAAGTAATTAATGTAATAGGCCTACATAATAATAATATTATTTATAAGTAATACAGTACATAGAATATATAAATTTTGTCTTTTTGTTCCATATCTTATGTTCACTTAGTTTGTTTTAAAAACAACATTTTTTTCTTGAGGCAGAATAAAAACAATAAAATAAATCCTCTTTAAACATTAGAGTGCCTTTGATTTGGTGACAAACATATTAATAAAAGATATTATAAGTAGATTTTGAGGAAATGGTGAAGGTTGTTGAACCTATACTTTCTAGGTTGCTTCCTTGCTCCATGATAATTTGTCAAGAAAATATATTTATATAAACATATTCTAAAAATGATACGATATTAGGATATGATTAAGCACTTTGGGCTCCAAGTTGAATTAATGCTAAATTTAGATTTTAGCTAGAAGTGATAAACAAGACAAGGGGGAAATTAAAAAGGAGTCCTGGATAAGGGAAGAAGGGAATTATAAG
This sequence comes from Anneissia japonica, assembly GCF_011630105.1. Classification (NCBI taxonomy): domain Eukaryota; kingdom Metazoa; phylum Echinodermata; class Crinoidea; order Comatulida; family Comatulidae; genus Anneissia; species Anneissia japonica. Next base: position 1,742,361 of record NW_022758107.1, read on the forward strand.
TTGTCATGTTGAGTGCTCTGGCAACATTTCTGGCTCCTGTTACAGCTCTTAGCTAACTACAAAATACTTTAGCAGACTGCAATTTCAAACAAATTGCAAAGATTATAACCACACAGTAAACTCCTTGTGTGCTGTGGACTGGTTTATAAGTGCCTCTTCGAATGAACTTGCCAGTGAGTTTATTTTTTCTCTTGATAATTACCACAAATGTACACACATTGAAAAACCCTTTTTTGGAAATGAGATTTTAATTCTAATTGTAATGTAAACTGCGATTAATTTTTTGTGGGAAAGTGTGTAAAAATGGTTTCATTGTTGGTCTTTATTATCATCATTGTCGGTCTTTATTATCATCAACGTTAAATTTTAGGTGGCCCAACCTGACACCGCCTCATATAATATCAATAGTACTTAGGTTCTGAAAGGTATTGTTACCTCGCTACAGATAAATATGTATCCAGAGGCAACTTGTACACTAGCAGTGTTTCAAATATAAGCCTTTGGGACCAGTGACTGGTATGTGTTGTTGGTGGTTTCAGACCTTGTACATTGGTGAAGCATTTTGAGAAGGAAGTACCAGGTGCCATGTTGAAAAAAAAACAGGTGTAATGATGCTTATGTCACCCAAGTTTTTTTTTTTTGTTTTTTTTTGCATTATTCCTCCTAATTCTCTTTTCAGATGAGTTCATAGAATTACAGTCATTCCATTTCAAAGACTGAAGACTGATGTGGTAATTCATTTGTAAAATATAATTGCCCGGCCCTGTTAATATTGTTGTTATCACAACTGCAGAGAACTATTGCTTTATCCTTTGTGAATATTTTTTAATCAATAACAGGGAAACATGTGAAATTGGGTATGCCTCTAATTAGCAAAGATGTTTGCACATGTGCAGTTTGTGCTAACACTAAATTCCCCGATCACCAGGGAAGCCCTTTGAGAAATGGTGTACAGTATTTTTTGTTGTTGATTATTTAATAAATAATTTATTGGATTTGGTTAAAACTGACAATATAACCAGCCTATGTTTGTTCATTGTGTTATAGCATTAATACAGCATATTATCGCTTTTTATGATGGCAAATCATTATATAAAAGACTAAAGCCTTGAATCGAAATGAACTTTTCTTCCAGGTTGTTCTAGAATATCTGAACTTTTCTACAGTTGCCCTCTTGTCCCCGATTCACTATCCAAGTTCAAAAAAGTTATCAGCAGATATCCTATCTATATCCACAATTATTATCTATAACAGTAAAATTTATTTTGCTACTGTTCAATACTCCCAAATCAAATGACTCAAAGTGTGCGCACTGTTTCACAGTGATCAAAATTCCCTAATCACTCACAGGATGTGATTGAATATAAAAAATTATTTTTTTTAATGTGTTTAAGTTTTCATATTTATTTGATATGAGAATGTAAATTTTAGGAATTCTTAATTATATTTTTCATAATTTTGTTTATATAATTAATATGAAATTTGTTTAACTACATACCATATTTCCTCCGGTATAAGCCCACATTTTTTCCACAGTACGAGTGGAAATACGGTACAGTAGGTAGTAATGTAAAATGCATTAAAAATCATGATTAGGCTATACAGTTTGTGTTTATTGTTACCCTTAAGTCTAACCTTATTTAATCAATTATTAAAATAATATTTAAAATAATGAGGAAAATATGTTGAAAATACTGTACTGTAATTAATGAGATGATTTTGAGGGCCATGATTTATTATGTGCCATGTAGTCTGGCAGCAATACTGTATTCATGAAGCATCAAGTTCAAAACTACTTGTGGTCATTTCAAATGCCAGATTTGTTTGTTCAATAAGTGGACATACGAAGAAAAAGCAATGATGATGACCGCCCCCTCAGTACTAGTTGACAATACCATAATACCAGTTAGAAACTAAAATTTAAAATTAATGAAGAAATTTTTGAAAGCATTGTGGACTGGGTAAAAAATATAAAAATTTTAGAAATTAAGCATACATTTTTCTTGTTAAAGAAGCAACATACAAAAAGAAATTTTCATTGTGAGAAAAGTGCGAATATCTGACAAAATTTGACTAGATTTTAATGTTCTTTTTAAAAAATTTATTTTCCCTTCTTGTATTCCTGTCATCATGATAGGTACCATTTAGATTGATAGAATTGTAGTTTTATGTACAGTAAAGTATTTGTCGATACTGTTTTTGCACATCAGTTATCAACAGTTGACCCACAAAGTGAACTATACCGTACAATGCTATAATAGTTCCAGTATGGAAATACAATATTTAGTAGTCGTGTACAATCCAATCCCTACTTAAGTGTGTTTTTCTAACTGTTTCTTTCTTCTAGCCAGAGAACTCTTAAGTTGTAATGAAATGGGTCTTTTCTTTGCTTGCATATCTTTCAGGATTACCAGAATACACAAGACCCATTCACTCGTTAAGTACACAATAAACACTAAAGTTTGAACAAGTTTTGGGCCCTTACTATTATTTTGTATGCCAATTATTTGAAATTTAATAAATTAACTCATCTTATACCCACCCCTGATAATTGATATAACTGTTAAATTACTTACAAAATATTTTCCAGAAGTAATTAAATAATTATGGTTTGATAATTGAATATTCAACGGAAGGAGCAATTCTTTGTTCCTCATTACAGAAAGTTTGCTATTCCCATTACTTGGACTTATTGCACTAATAAAAATGTTCCTATTTTTTATGTAAAATGTTTTGCGGTCAGTGGTTTCATAAGTGCTGTCGTAAAACTTTTTTTTCTTTACTTTATGACGAGAAGGTTGGTTACACAGTGGTAATGAGGTTAGATAATTCATTCATACAGTAGATGGAAGGGCCACCGGCAGAACATGGACAATCTGTCTATTTCTATTTGCCAGCCTCCAATAGAGAATCTAATGGTATTTCGCTAAGGATGAAATACTTCCCTGCTGATGAACAGGAATGCATCAGCATTAAAAAGGCCACTTTTACGCTTTGACACTTTAACTTTTGGCCCAATCCAAATTTACTTGTCAAAATACATGGGATAAATGGTTGGTAATAGGCTCTATCCTTCTTTAGGAATGTTAACTATCCTGGAATTATAAATAAAATATGCCCAAAAAAATGTCCTGCTTGTTCTGGCTATGCTTGATCAAAAGCCATTTTTTCGCTTAATAATTATTTTTGTGTCACCACTTCAGGAATTACTATTTTTTATTGTTTTTATTGTAAATATGTACTAAATAATTAAAAATAATGATGAAATTGCAATGACGTAAGAAATCGGCTGATATTAATGAAAAATTGTAGGAAGTACAAACTAAATGACGTTGCCTGATAGGACTCTTGTTTAATTTGTACAAAGTCAAGGTCCCGAGCAACAGTGTCTACTCAAAAGTGTCCATGTTCGTTAATGGTTCCTGTTTTTCTAAGAAGTGAGATGTTGTACACGAGAAAAGTATAAAGAGCAGAAATGGGAAGTGAACACGCAGGCGGTCCTTGATAATTACAAAGGATTGTAGGAGGTGGACATGAGTTTTACGTTGGCTAGGACCAATGCGGACTAGCACGCTACCAGTTCTCCATCAATCTGGCAGCAGGGAGTGGAGACAGGATCTCCTGGATTCAATTATCAGTCAGCTAGGCCTCCATTGGCCCATAAAACCAAGAGCCTAGCTAGAGTAAAGAAAATATTAATCTTGTGTGGGGATCTGATCTGAAGGAAGGTAGCATCCCCACATAATGAATGTTGTATTGACCTCTGCTTGGGAGTCAAAGCTTCATTCTTAAATGAACTGCTAAGTGAATGACTGTAGGCCAACCATCTCCTGTTTAAAAATAAATTCTACATAAAATTTTCTTTCTAAATTTCTTTTTTTTTCTGATATTGCTAGCAGCGTTGTAGCTACGCCAGTCGGCACTGGCCGAGTATGACCAGCACTATCATTTGGTAACTAGAACTGAGAGCAAATATTTAAAATCCGACTTTAACAAAATTTGTGTAAACTAATTAATTAAAATATCAGTTAAATATGTCACTCACAAATAATATACCATATATACGCCATAATAGCCGGCACTCAAATCCTGCTAGCTACAACACTGATTGCTAGTATCATAGACTATTGTTTCTATTTTTTGCATTATAGGTATACAGTAGTTTAGTTTTCACTTATCATGAGTACTATAAAAAGTTCTACATACAGTACTGTACTTTAAATTTAAAACAATTATTTATATTTTAAAAAAATATATAAAACACTAAAGTTAGCACTGTCGACCAAAGTACACACTCGTGCACACGCTGAACAGGCGATGAGGAGCACCAGAATAGAAAATATAGACTAACTGATAAATATTTGTCAACAAATACTGTAATCATAAGCACAATTTTGTGATTCTAAAAAGAATGATAAATTCAACTTTTGAATTATGGCTATATATTTGTTGATTTTCATTACTGTAGTAATGTCATATACTGTAATCAGTTGTGTCTGTTAATTTAGATTTGTTTTAGGCCAAAGCATTGGGATGAAAATATTTCTTTGTATACAGAATCAGTGAATAAGAAGCCTTTGTGTAGCTATTGCCTGCCTACTGTGTCTGCCTGGTGGAGCTTGGGTGTAACTCTGTCACCTTGTCATCGATATAAAAAGGAACTAGTAAAAAATTGTCACGAGAGACACAAACTTGTTTAGGTTCATTGCTTTAGAGGACAAGAAGCAGGCAATCTGAATAAATGGCTAACATTGTTGCGTAGTAGTTGTCTAACAGTAACCGAACTTCCCTTTTAATTTTACACATATATTCAGTGAGAAGTTAACAATAGCATTTTATTGGAGTACATTAAAGTCAGTTAATGGATACATAAAACTAACAGGTTTTGTGGTCTATTCAAAATATACAATAGTTAAACAAACAGTTAGAATTTACTGTCAATTCTGGGTTATTTATATAGGCCTAAACTTTTCTAAAACTATATATAATTTTTTGGAGCCAGTTCATTGTACTGATTATCCATCTAAAGTTAAAGCTTGTGTCTAAAATATGAAAACCATGCTTTTTACATAGTTGAAATTGATTTCTGTTGCATTCAAATCCATTTAAAAACACTATCTTTTTAATTTTCTTCCATAGTGTGCATCGGTCTATATTTTGTAACTTTACATTATATGGCAGTAAATCGTGATTTAGTCTCGTGAGCCATTTGAACTTCTCTAAACTTGGTCACTGACAGGTCATGGCTGACATGTTAAATAAGGTTACAAACAAATATTATTTCTGAAAAATACGGATTAGCTGTACTTTGCAAACTATAGTGTTAAAAAAAATAATTTTACAAACACATTTTTGGGAGTCACTGTTTTATGCTGTGCAACATATCTGTGTTGTTTTTATTAGCCATATTGTAACATAATTATTTGGTAGAGCAAGGGCCGGTTTCTTTAATGGTCAAGTCGTTGTGTGCCCTTTGCTGTTGTGAGTGTAAAATTAATTAAATCGGGAAAAAACAACAAAAAGGATGCATAAATAAAAATATTATTGTCATGTAAAAAAATAGGATCCCTGTGGGAGCGTGTGTCTACTGCTTGTTATAGGTGTTTTTTTTACTTGCTTTTACTGTAACTCATAAACTGTCCACGCTTTCTGTTTTGGCAATTTACATGAATAACTGTACAATTTATTAACAGATTGTTGACTTTTTAGTTCTTTAGGACAGGTCTAGGCATGGCATCATATATCGTGGCTTATTTTTGGAAGAATTTTCATTTCTATCTTTAGCTTATTATGATACATCCCATTATCCCTCCAACCGGATGTACTCTTACAACATTTGGAAAAGATGATAGCAAAGTGTCTACTTGCTCGCAAGTGGGCAGTAGACACAAAAACAAGTTGTAGCTCCAAATAATGACAAACTCTTTCAGTTTTATATGATTTTTTTTCAAGAAATATTTCAGTAGTCTTAAAAACAGTCATCAAATCTCAACATTTAATCCCACAATGTCTCTTGTCATTATTTGAAGTTGCTATCTTTTTATTTTATTATCTAAAGTTTAATAGATCATTTGGTTTAGTAGGTCATTAATTTCAATATTATCATCATAAAGGCCATCTTTGTTTGTTAAATACACATTGCATTGGCTATATTAGAGTATTTGTAATTTTTGAGATCCTTTATAACCACTCGCCACCAACAACTTCCCTCCAAGACACTATCGGTACTTTAAATTGTGAGCAAGAATTGCTTCCTGATAAGGTAGAGAATAGCTTCTGTCAGGAGTTCTTAGATAGTATATAGGTTTATTTTATAGTGAATATCACTTGCTAATGAGATTCAACCCTTAGAACCTATAGAGTTAATTTTATGATACTACAACTTATACAAGCATGAAATAAGGTTATTGATAATAGACAATTTACTACAGTAAATGTCCATATATTCTCCATATTTTGTTTCTTATATTGTGTATTTTTTTGTGGTGTCTCTAATTAACTCAGCAGTTTTTTGCATGGTAAATTTAATGTCATTGTACTGCCTTTACAGTAAAGTGGTACAACTTATTTCCTGGATAATCTGTTAAAACAATTTATAAATTTCGAAAAAATCTCCAAGAAACACAAATTTTAAATCAAGTTGTGAGGCCAAGCTGGAATACTCCTTTGGGTTCTGCCCGCAAGGACACATTTTTTTACAACGTCGCGTCGCGTATGATTAAAAAAAAATCAATTTAATCTATACTGTTAAAGTGTAGGCCTACTGTTAAGTAAATTATTTAAACAATGACATGGTATAAAGTTAAAAAATAATCAGAAAATACTGTATTTATCATTGAGTGTTTGCGAATTTTCTTTAATCTTAAATGTTGCATTATTTGGCATAAGGATAATGCATCTTTCAACTCTTGTTGTTTAGTGGTAGAGTGGAAAAAATAAACTTATTTTGACAAATCATTTCTGGATTAAACATAATTAAAGCGTAGTTAAAACTGTTATAGTTGTTTATCAAAACAGCTTTACTGTACCTTCTATATAAGGTTTTTGATTTAGTGTCTGAACTAGATACTAAATGCCAGTCTTCAGTNNNNCCCCCCCACCCCTTGTTAAGCTTTTGTTGTTTAAATTTAAATCCTCTTTATTCATCTCTAATAAAATGCAGACTATTAAATTGCCACCTGTAAACTTGGGTGGCACAATCATGCACAAAGGAAAACACTTTTTTAATACTTTATTTTAGAAATATCTGTTTTTTAAAGGTCATCAGATGAGCGTACAAAAAAAAATTTTTTTAGAAATAAGTAGAAAGAGACAAATAAAAGAATGTGAGGAAAAAAGTAAATGAGTGCGCCCTGTAGGCTGTGCTTAAGATCTAATTGCATGTTCGTAAAGAGTGCAATGTTGTAATAAACAGTTCTTCAGGATCAGATTGATAATAAATGCCTTATATTTGTTTATCTGTGAGGAAGAATTAAAGATTTTTTATTGGAAAATATAAGAAAATTTTATTATTACACAAATTTCCATGATAAATGTTTTTATTACATGTTTTGATAAACTTATTCCCTTTTGTACTTTTTAGATGTTTCGGCATTGGATGGAGAACCACTGAGTCCTTGGTGTAGCATTGCTTACTGGGAGAATCGTACACGAGTTGGCCGGATGTTTTCAGTATTGCCGGACTTTGTAAATATATTCTACGAGCTACCTCATGGGGACGGGTTCTGTCTGGGCCAACTGCAAACAGAATCTCGTTCAGAAAATGTTATAAGAACAAGGACTAAGATTGGGTATGGATTAGTACTCAGTAAAGATAGGGATGGTGTGTGGATTTATAATCGCAGTAACTACGCACTTTTTATCAATTCTCCGACGCTAGACGACCCTCAATCACGAACGTTGACCGTTGTGAAATTATTACCAGGATTTTCCATAAAAGCGTTTGATTACACATTAGCAGAAATTTTGGAAGTAACACGGACAGAACCGGACGTTCCGATTGGTCCAACTGATTCAAACTCGCTCAGAATAAGCTTTGTGAAAGGCTGGGGAGGACGCTATTCACGGCAGCATATTACGTCTTGTCCGTGTTGGGTTGAAATTATACTCAGCGTACCGAGATAGCATTTGTGAAATCCATGGCCTTATTCATGTGAGATCCATGGTTTTTTTTTTCACTGAGATCTATGGACTTTGTGCCGAACAACTTCTCATGAAGTTTATATCTCATACAGTTTAGGTGATAAGCAACAATAAAGCAATTTATCAAGTCTTATAGTTTTTATTATAGTCATATTGTATTTACTGTAATTTTATTTTCAAATGTTAATGTTTTTTAAAAAGGCATACATACTGTATATCAGGGAAAGAACATGGTGATTTGAGCTACACAGTGTTGAAATATATGCTATGTTTTGTAAGAGTTGATCTATTATATGAAGACTTCTAAAGCCTTATTCTACATACAGACTAGAAAGTGTTAGTTAATTCATTTGATATAATCTGTAGATGTCAAGAAATATATTTGTATAGAAATTTCTAAGAAAACAAACCTTAGTTGGAAATATTCTGATGTTTATTTTATCCATTTCTTAATTTAAATTATTTATTGTATTATTGAAATAAACCATTTAGTTGTGTAAATGTAATCTTTATAATGATGAGACAGTTGATATAACAACAAAGCTATAATTAATCTACGAAGATGGGTATTTTTTTTAATTGCATTAAAATAATGTTGCTAACTGTAAAAATACACAAGACTACATAGTTTGATATATTGTCAAAGAAATAGTAACAGAGTATCAGGGTCTTCCCACTCTTAAATCAATAATGATGCTACTGCAACAATGCCTTGAAAAATATAATGCTTTATATTAACTTATGTTCACAAAAATAGTCTGCCTAGTGTATGTCAGATAACATGTAAAATATGGTCACAATTACTAATTTAGAGCATGGTGATGCAAGAAGAAACCTCTTGTTTATTATATTATTATTACTAGCAAAGACGAATGCTGCCTACAAAGCAGATGGCTTATTTCCCATGATATAAGCGTCTGTTTTTTGTAGACTTTGCTTCGACATTTAAAAACAGAAGGGAAAAAAAAAGCCATTTTAGCATTGGCTGTCAGTGTTGTGTTGATAGAGTGAATGGCATAGTAGACAAGCTTATTGTGTTCGTAAGCCAAGTAGGCTTTTGCAGATGCCTTAAGGGATTCATAACACAGTGTATAGCTCTATTATAATACTCAGCCTTTAGTAGTTTACTGATAAGTATGCAATATAGTCCTTTCATACTAATCAGTGTAAGGTAAAGATCTTTGAAAAGCAGCATTCACCTAAACAAACATACATAACTGTAGAGGCCATGGAAGCTAACTCCCTTGATTATAACAGCCTTCACCCTATCACTCAAAGTACACCCAACATCCTTTATATTTATATATATATATATTTAATTATTATTCTCTTTTTTTCATCTGTTACAGTGATTCATTGATAAGTCACATACCCTTAGATATTGTATGTCTGAAGTATGATACTTCATGTGAAATTTAAGTTGATAAATGCCACAAATGAATTCCCATAAAATATCGCCTCGATATTATTGCCAGTAACTTGACAGTTTCGCTGTCACTGTATCTTATAATATTAACCACAATAAGATGAATAATTTTAAGAACACTACTAATTTAATTCATTAAACCGTAATTGTGTATTTAAATTTACCTAATAATTGTACAAATATCATTTATAACAGACCATAAACAGTATATAGCTTTTATACATTATCCAGATTTAAAATGCTTCCATGTATAAACACAGTTCATGATATGCACACCCCGACCCCACCTCCCAACAAATCCTCATCCAGTCAGTGAGAAGGATGTGTTTGGCATTCCATTTTTTGAAGCATCATCACATATTATTTCCAGTGTGTCAGCACTTGAAACCTGGTCTGTTCAAACATTTTGAAATCTACTAGGATAAATCAAGCTGACTTGTCAGCAGCAGTAGTATGTTGACAGGGCAGTCAGCTAAACATCTAATCACTACTGGTTACTTCTCAAAGCCTAATACTCCATTACCATCATTCACACACATTCAGACAAGCATAAATTCCAGTCTTCAACATCTTGTTTCAGAAATTGTCGCAAATACATTTTACTGTTTTGCATTGTGTAGTGAAAGAATAGGATGGTTTTGTTTTCATCATGAAAATGTTGGGATGGTATCATCCATGTATTTATTATGGTATTATTGACCATCTATTAATTTACCGTTGTATAGACCATGTATTTACCACAGTACCATATTTACCATGGTATTGACCATGAATTACCATTTATAGACCATGTATTGACCATTGTATTTACCATGGTACTGTACTGTATTGACCAGGATATTAACCATAATTGTTCATGTATTAATGAACCATGGTATTACTATTTACTATGTATTTGCTATGGTGTTGACCATGTATTTATCATGGTATTGACAATATATGGTTTTGACCATGTATTTACCAAAGTATACTGTGGTTTTTACCATGTATTTACTATGGTTTTGACCATGTATTGGCCATAGTATTTACTATGGTTTTGACCATGTATTTACCATGGTATTTACTATGCTTTTGACCATGTATATACCATGGTATTTACCATGGTGTTGACCATGTATTTTGTTTTTACCATGGTGTTGTATGACCATGTACTTACTGTATTTAATATGGTATAATAAACAGGCTGGTATTATGTTATTCACATATTTTACCTACCTGCATTTATTGGTATGCAATCATCATTATTATTATTTACAAATGGTTACCCTTATTTGGCATTGCCTGTTTTTTTTTTTCTCATCTGTCATTGTGATCATAACACTATCATTAGATTGCCATGCTCGATTGTATTTTGTTTGTATGTTTTACTTGCCAATTTAACAATTATGCAAGTGTGCTAGGTTTTTGTGTGTTCAATTATACATCTCAATTTGTTATGGTATCCCATTGGTTGCATCCATTAGTGTGGGTTGCGGCTCAGTCTGGTTGGTTGGTTGCCACTGGCGTGGGTTAGTGGTGTTGGTAAGAGCTCAATCATGTTGGTAGCCGTGCAGAGGTGTGGTTGCAGTTGAGTCCCGTTGGTAGCTGTCCAGTGGCTGCAGCTCAGCACTTATGGTGGCAACTTAACCCATCTGGTTGCAACTCAGCATTTTGGGTTGCAACTCAACCTTAGTGGATTTCAAGAGGCATTACATTACTTTACATTGTACAGTAATGACTGTCATACTAATTTTACACTCACTGTTGTGTTATTGATATATTAATGGTGTTAATTTTGCATATTAAAAAAAAAGATAATAAATAGGGTAAGAATAGAACAACAGGAGGCAATGTCATTTTGCTTTCAGCAGTTAGCCAAATAAAAAAAATATTGCTTGATTTTCACATCTAGAAAAACGTCTGTTATATCATTATTTTATTAAAAATGATATTATTATTGCTATGTGTATGGCGCTCCTGCTTTGCATTTAGAATCAGTTGTACGACAGAAAGTATCAAAATATTTGTACTGAAGGTAACAAATTTGAACACGGCCATTTATACTATACACTAAACGTAATAGACATTGATTTCTATATATTTCTATCACTGCCATTAATTAAGATCTCACTCCATTAACACTGTTAGTTTTCTACCACAGTTTGCCATTCAATTTGAGACCTCTTAATGTTCGATACCCTTCTTATTTGAGACCACTATTGCAAAGTCTCTAATAGGCGTCTGAACCTTAAGACCACCCTAAATTTTCAGGTTCCAAATATGGTCTTAAATTGGAAGGCAAAATTTACTGTAGTTGTCAACAAATAGCAAATGTTAATAGTTGTGTACATGCAAGTGGTAGTACATGCAAGGCAAATTTGCATATATTAACACTGTTGATTCCTTTTCATAACTCGACTATGCATGTCAAAAAGAGGGATATATTTGGGGGGAATGGGTAGCAAATTTCCATATTAATAGGTTATTAAACTGGGTAATGTCCCTGGTCCTTTTCTTTTTGAAGACAGCCACTGAAATTTCTGAATTATTTGTACATGATGTTGAAATTTTCTAGTCAATATTAATTCGGTAGCATTTATAATGTCAAACATGCTGATGAACAAGAGGTGTGTGGGGGAGGGGGGTTGGTGGTAATATCACAAATTTTGCATTTTACTTTTGACTAAATAAATAAATAAATGCCTTGTGATACAATAGGGTTTGGTAAATTGCAAATAAGGTTTCAATCAAAATACGCAATACTTATGAAGAGTATTTTGTGACAGGGTACTTTGAGTAATAATATTAATAATGAATCAACCGTATATGATATATAAACTGGGATATTGTATATTACATATTAGTATTGTCTAATCTTTAGTAAGTAAAGATGATACTTTTTTTTATGTCCTTTGAATCTGTATTTTTTTTATTTTTATTAAATTATTATACTGTACTGTAATGTGATGAATTATTGATAATTGCTTTGTTGTTGTTGCTAGTGGTAACGACGCAGCCATGTCTACGTGTTTGTTTATACAGTATAAGAATGGTGCCGAACAGGTTGTAAAGAACAAATCGCCTACTGGTCTAATCCACTTGTATAGGTTCTACTACAACTTTTTTTTATTGAAATCTTACAAACATAACACGAAAATTGTTCTAAAATAAACAATAAAGACATTGTATTTGAACAGAGCACATTTCGATTGGTTTTTATTGTTTTACTCTCATGCTAACAATAATAAAATAAATAATTTATAGAGTTTCGATAACAAATATTATTAACTGATTATTGTAACAATTTTAAGATTTTCGACAACTATGCACGTAGACTGTGTGACGACTGTGTCGTCCGATTGAGGGCGCTATATGGAAATTTAACAGCAGCAGTCGGCGATTTGCGACTGTGTCAGCTTTTATGTGGACAGCATCAGTAATACTGGGGATTCACAGATCCTGTTTTTCTGAAAGAAAGTAATTTCCAACTATAAAGTACAGTATAAAAGACATCCGTTTTCGTGAGCGAATATTTAATATCCGTAACGAGCAGTGAATTACGGGTATTTCCTATATAGTGTTTAGCCAGCGTGTTGACTTCTTTATTTCTTTGTTGACATTTTGACCGGTCAAACGGAGTCAATTGGCTGACCGGTTAAAGTTAATTTACTGTCGTCCGTTTATAATTTGAAAACGTAAACAATATTCTTGTAGTTCGTACTAAATTGTTTTTTGTGCAGTAAATATTCTGAAATGGATATTAATTATTGATTAGTTGGTAGAGTATGTGTGTGTATAACTGTTAGCCCCCGCCAGTGACAAAATGTCATTATGTATTTATGAGCCCGGTGCAAAAGCGTATTTAAAATATGTTCATGTGTATGATTCGTCTGGTCGTTTGTGAGCAAATTGTAAGACTGTACATTACCATCAAGTAGGCCTACCAACTACCGCAGAAGATAAAATGAAAGTCTAGTCATAGATCTTAAGTGTGGTGCGTATCCTTACGACTTGTGATGGAATTGAACTACGTGACAATTGTGATGAAGCAGGAGACAAAGAGTTGGAATTGAAGAGCGACGTCATTGCGGCGGCGGCGATCGCATCTATCTAAATTGCCTACGCTCTCTCCCATAATTTACGTCCTCTTGTTCTGTCGGACGCGTTGACTAACTTCTTTATGCATTCGCGACGGTGTTCTGTTGTTATGCCGACCTGTGCCCTGACACCCATTCATCACCACCGTCTGCGAATACTCGCGTACGTGTGAACAGACTACGTGCAGACGCATACTTTAAAACAGATGCGAGCACGCAATACGAGCTTAAGCAGATGCTTTTAATATAGTCGACTAGAATGAGTTCTATGCCTCGATGAGACGATGTATTGATCGCCTCGTATAACCACAGCAATTAATAACCGCGACGACACCGTACTCAGATCTCTCAACACACCAGCTATGGAATAACTTGGAACTTCATGATGAGTTTTATCACGGTATACTATCGATTTATATTTTGCATTCTCAAATTCCATAAATCATTCTTATCATTCTTATCATCATCATCATCATCATCATCATCATCATCATCATCATCATCATCATAATCATCATCATCATCATAATTATCGTCATACGGTAACCATGCATCATTATCATCGATCAAATCCGGTGTCGTCGTTTATTTATCGTCATCATCATCATCATCATATCCGGTGTCGTCACTATATTCACTGTCATCGTCATCATTGAAAATTATCATTATCATCATCAATTGTCACCATCCTCGTCGTCGTTATATTTGTTTACTTATTTATTGACACTTCATCTCTAGAACGGTGGCACACACAACTCGTGTGGTGCGGTCAGATAACAATAACAAATAAAATACAAAAGAAAAGAAAACAAACTGATACTGAAGTTGATATTGTCGGGCCTATTTTAGTGAATTCATATTATCACTTCATCATTATTTTCACCGTGTCTTCTCCCCAATCGCCTACCCCTTTCTGCATTGAAATCCATCAATGCATGTTATGAGTTTAATACATTGAATAGTTCAATTCCATATTTGAATTGCTTAATTTGAAGGCTTATCAGGTACATTATTAGGGGCGCAGCCAGAATGGTCATGGGAGTCCTAAACTCCCCTCAAATTTCTATAAAAAAATTAAAAATTGGAAAACCTAGAAAAAAGATAGTAGGCCTATGTTCGTTAACTGCCAGGGATTTCTAATCAGTAATTAAAAGTTACTTAAGTAAACATACCGCCTCCGCAGCAGTTTTAATTTTGAATTTTGTTTTTTTATTATCACTGTAAAAATCTTTTGCTTTACAGGCCCGTCGGCAGATGGTGTGGAACGCAAGCTAGGTCTTGTGTTCCGTAAAATACCTTTCTGTCTTGTAGCACGTAAAATAAAGCAAATTTTTCCTGGGCCCTCGGCTCCTGGACCCCAAACGGGCACTTGCCTTCCCCCAATCTAAGTTGCGAGCAACTTACCCCCTCCCCACCTTGCATGCCGTCCTGGCTGTGCCCCACGTGCTTATTAACAATTAAACATTTGAAGGAGAAAACACTTTGCCCATCAGTTAGCAGACAGATAAACATAAACACTAACTGCTGTATTCATTTTTCATAGGTCCTTAAAATTTGCTGGTAATCGATTCAAAGATTTTTTATAGTAAAATGTAACGTATGGTAAAATGTCTGTCAATCAGCGGAAAGTACAGTATTTTCCCTGGTTGGTTTGTGCATTTCGATTTTTCAGGTAGTCACTTTGGAAGGACTGCAGCTCGAAAGACCATATCTGTAGCCAGACCATCGAATAATCGTGACATGTGTGCACGTCATAATGTTGGACGCGCGCGCGATTGAGGCATGATGTCCTTTAAAAACCACAATTATAAACCACTGATAGTATATCTGTGATTTAACGATCGAGACAGGTACTATTGGACTTGGACGCCGCCATGGCGCCTTGCGTTTTTATTTCACACTTCCGTAAAATAATGTTTGTGGTTCGCCAACAAGTTCAATAAACTTGCCGATCGAGATTTAGATGGAAGTAGGCCTACGGGCAACGAAAGACAGTAACCGCTTGCTTTAAATTATTCATGAATAACTATTAAGTACAATCTAACGCCGGCAATTACAATCACCGCCAACCAGACAGATACAGTAGGCCTATCAATAACATGCATTTTTATGATTTTAAGAAAAATGGACTTTTGCAAGGAATTGGTCTGCATATGCAGTAGGCCAAGGCCCAGAACAAGGATTCTGTCGCAGGTTTTTACGTGTATGTGCGGACGACGGGATGTGTCCCGAGGCACTGCCTGGCGTGAAATTATATACTTATTCGATTAAAAAAATACGATTAGATGTAGAAATGTAAGTGTCACTAAAGCAGAAACAGGATTCCCTTTTGAAATGAACGTTCGGGTTACTCAGCAGGAAAGTGGAATTTAAAAAGTTGGTTTTATCGGTTATTTCCTCTGCACTGCGCCAGCCAACAGATTACGGAATCCAATTGAATGGTGCATCGTCATTTCCCCTCATCCCTTACGTATCTGTCCTGTAATTGGCCATAATAAGTATAATACTCAAGTTCATGTTGTTGGTGGCTGCTGGTATTATATGTGGATGTGTTTGTGGTTATAATTCTTGCCTTCCGATCGCCGGGAATCACAGGATTCAAATCATTTTATTGTTTTTTTTTTCCACCAAAACATAGGCCTAGCTCTAACAAAGCACAGTGCTCCAATAGGCCTATATAAACAAATGTGAGGCAGGTGTGTCGTCAAGATTTGCCCGACGGGGAGTCCGAGGTTCCCGACGAGTGTGCCGATGCAGGGGTCCCCAGTCTCCCAGAGGAGTCTCCCGGAAATCGGTATGGTGTCCCGCATTTCCGCAAGGAGCAAAAATCTCCCGGAAATTCACTTATCTTCAGCAAATTCAGTAAAAAACAAATCTTTTTCTTTTATTTACGCCTAAATTTTAGTTGCCGATTATTTTTTGCAGTCTGACAGTGCCATTTCCGGGCTTTTAAAGGTGCCTATCTAAAAAACGTCACCAACTCAACCACATGGTGGGCCTGAGGTGGGCGTGGCCCTTCGTTTGGTACCTACACTTTTTCCTCATAGAACATATAGCGCCCCTCAATGTCATTGAACGAATCTCCCTGGAAATAAGTTCTTCCAACTTGGAACCCCTGGCCGATGTCTCCGACGAGATCAAAGTTGGCGTGGTCGGGCGTCGCTCAACATACTCGAAATTGGTCCAGGAGGCGAAGCCCCGACAATTTTGACAATGTGGGGTTTCAAAGGCTTATTTAATGGATTTTAGAGTCTACTAATATGTATAATTTCTTTTCTCCCGACTAATTGTGGTTTTTTTTCCCGACAGGGGGGGGGGGGGATCTCTCCCCGACAGGGGTTCTGGATCCCCCAGTTGCCCACTGGCGTCACCCCAGATGTGAGGACAATTTTTTCAGTTGTGAGAGAGATTTTGTTGTTGGCGGAATTTGGATTTGCAATATACCAATAGGTTCTTGTGGTCTAGCGATATGAAACTCGCCTTGATAGCAAGAGGTGGTAGGCTCTATTCCCACTGAAGACACGTGCTGCGCATCAAGAGAACAGCACAAGTTCTCGATGCATCGTAAATAGCGGAGATCAATTGGCCTATGAAATTTCATCTTAAATTTCTGAACAACGAAATTGGATTTCCAAAATACTTTTTGAATTAATCATGGTACAATGAGAAGAAAAACTCTAAACCGTCCTGCTGTGATATTATACATACATTTGAAACATATTAAAGAAGAGGAATCTCTGCAAGTGTAAAAAGTCTCACCAAACGGGTTCGAACATGGGACCTTCTGCTGCCTATACAGAGGCCCCATAGAGGCTTCGCTGGGAATTTTCAAACTGATTAAAGTGACTCGTGATCTTCAACACTCTTTTACACATGTAATAGCACTATGATACATCCTAATCTCATATGCCTATATTATGCATTTATATCTATAGACACAAATACCCACACACGCCCACACACGCCCACACCCCTCCACAC
>NW_022758107.1:1760111-1785326 GCF_011630105.1 Anneissia japonica
GTAATAAATAAAGCCATGATGAAAATGCTTATATTTAGTTTCAAACACACGTGTGTGGCCTATATTATAAATCAGATAAGCCCTATGTCGTATTGTTTTCTATATGGGGAGTGGGGTGGGGTGGGTACGGTAAATTACTAACCGGGAAAATAAATACCCACTCCGACCCAAGACCCCTGTTACGCGCCTGGTGTTAGCACCAATGTGTGCCCTTGTGCGGACAGGGGATGTGCCCCCTCTGAAGCTGGAAACCTTGTTTTTGCAAAATAAATTGATGCAATTTTTTATTATAGGCCTAATCAATAAATTCCTCATCAACCGATATAACCTTAAACATTCTTGGAATTGACATAACATTCACTGACGTCGTACACACCCGTCAGTGTGAAATGTGGCTCTCTTTGCAAGCACATCTAACATCTAAGGAAAGAAGAGCTTAGATTGGTACCAGATAAAATAATTTTGTTATCAACATTAATACATTATGCTAATTTTCATCTTTGTAAGCGCATAAGACTGCAAATTATTTCTGTGACAATCTTTTGAAGTGTGTAAAGCCCCATTTTATCCCATACATAGTCAAAATATTGGGGGGGGGGATGATACAATGGACCAATGGATGGGGATATATCCCCAATCCCCCGGGATCTACGCCTATGTATGTTTGTAGGGGATGATTGGGGGTGGGAGCATCGGAGTAAGACAGATGCATTTTCTTGGATCCCCGGGCGAAACATTAACGTTGATTATTTTAGAGATACACTGAAGACTACATAATCCTTACTAGAACAACTTTTAATCCGTAGCCCTAGATAGGGAGATATGAGGGAGAACTGAGGGGATGGGGGCGAAGAAAGCAATAATTAACTGAGAGCTGGCTTGTCTTCGGAAGACAGATTCCAGATGACAATCGGACAGCTAGCGGCCCGCCCGCAAGATTTTGTAATGTGTGGGTTTTATGGGGTTCGT
Source organism: Anneissia japonica (assembly GCF_011630105.1). Lineage (NCBI taxonomy): Eukaryota > Metazoa > Echinodermata > Crinoidea > Comatulida > Comatulidae > Anneissia > Anneissia japonica. The sequence continues at coordinate 1,761,081 of NW_022758107.1, forward strand.
TTTGAATATGGCTGCAAGATAATATCCCTTTTTCTTTATTTTTTGAACGTCAGTAGGATTACAGTCATCTGTCACTCAGTCAAATGCAGATCATGAGTCCAGAGAAAAGTAGTAGGCATTATTAATTTGAGATAAAATCTTTAGGATTGTGTTGAACTTAGACTATCTTAAATACTGGGATATGATTTTCACTTCTGTTGCTCCCGTGGTTCGATACCATTATTATATGGTAATGGCTCCAACGCTGCACACAAACTAAAAAAAGATTGATATAATATTTTTTTTAAAACTCGATTCAAATTTCAGATATATTGTTTAACAGCTCAACAGAATAAACGCAAATAAATAAATAAATAAATGAATTAATGGATAAACGAACGAATTAATTAATGAATAATTAATAATAAAATTTAAATAAATAAATAAATAAATAAATAGGGCCTACTACACTTATGCCTAGGCATACGATTACTATATTATCAGACCTTTATTGTAATTAGGCGCGTAGACGTATTAATTAAAACACATAAATAATATGCCTAATATTAACTTAATCAGGCCCGTAGCCAGTGGGTTTTTTATGGTTCAAGAAAACCCCCTTTTCTAGCAAACCCCTCCTCTTTTCTGGTGAAGCCCTCCCTCCTCAAATTTCAAGAACAAGTCCTTCAACCCAATAGACCGAACTAGCGACGAAAGATGACGTCATCACAATTTGGCCGAGTGGGTATAAAATTGTAAACAATGCCTAAAAGTCCTATTCTATAACGTTGCGAGTTTTTGTATGTTCCAAGAAAACAAGAAAAAAAAAACCCCAAAGTACGCATGTAAAATACTTTTTAAAACATTGGTAGGTTAAGGAAGGTTCATAGAACCATCAGAAGACGTTTGATTTGATTTTCATGTAAAATTAAGTTAAATATACGTAGAGTTTTTACAGGCTAGGCCTCGGCCCCTGACACTTTTTGCACGACAACGCAACATGGCTGGATGTGATGATTGAGTGAGGCATGACTTTAAACGTTCAGCTCCGTTTTGTCGTCAAAGTCATTTCGTTTTATATGAAAACCCAATCTGTTTTGTTAGATTGAATTTAGGAACATTATTCAATAATTTTGAATAACTTAGCTCAACTTGAAATCTGCAAGTACAAAACATTTCATGAGTTTTGGAACAAGCACATTCATCGACCGACGCCATGATTCACTGTGAGTGAATACACGTCGTGCTGTGGACACAGGCAGACACGACCAATGTACGTTTTATTCCCAAAATAGTACGATTTATTCTCGTTATATTTCACATTTGGCTTACACTATCGTAGAGAAAAGATGACGTTACATTCATAAACATGTAACAATGGTCTCTGTTAATTTAAATCACGCTCAACTTTACACACAAAGCGTGTATGAGACGTTTTTAGTAAAGGCTATTTTGTTAAATTACTGTGTAAATCGCCTATCTTCGTGCGTTTGTTTTGGTTCGAATACCCACTACCCGTATAGCTGAACAGCGTCGATCGCTAATTCGGTCTATTAATGCACTGCAAACTCACCCGTTCAGACTCGGACATTTTCAAACATATCTGATTTTTTAAAAGTATTTAGACCCCTAAAGCACAAAAATCCTCTGGCTTTGGGGATTTCACCGACCCCACCGGGGCTTCGACCCTATCCCATGCCCAGAGAACCCCTATTGGAAGAATCTGGCTACGGGCCTGTTAATACAGGTATTCCACAACAATGACATCAACATTTTGTTCCCGGTAATTCCTAATTTGATGATTAAAAATGTTCGTTATAGTTTGTTAAACAAAATTTTCTCGAGTGCTTCCCGAGCAACATTTCTTGAGTTAACCTTCGACAGGTTGCACGTTCCCTTCTTTGAGGTAGCTCCCTTTTCTCTGCTCGAGTAACACGTTTCTTCCTCCAGAGAGAAAGTGACTTTCAAAGTAAATGTTGCCTTCCCCGAGAGACACAATTCCCCCGCCTAATTGCCGCAGTGATGTTATTTCATAAATTCGATATGTAGGCCTACTTTGTACAAACAAATAAGGTCGGTGAACTTTAGACAATAATTAAGCTTAATAGGGCCTGTGTTATTATCGCTATATAAAGCTAATTACCCTGATACCTAAACCAATCAATATTTTCCTCATGCCATTACGTCACGCGGGGAAATGTATGTAACAATTATTGGAATTGTTCCAGTCGGTTTAGCAGATCGTCTAAAAGTTGGGAAAGTTATGGCGCCAGAGATGAACGAAAAGTACAGGATGGAACAATCTACATTGCACTTTTGTGAGATTTCCTAATTTCTATATCTTTTGAAGGATACTAATTAATCGAAATAAGATAATTATCGTTTCCGATACGCTACAACGCTGGCGCGGGAGATGGCCGGGTCGCGTGCAATAATGGGGCTAGGGGAAAGTCCTTCGATGTAACTTCAGAGCTAGGCATTATCATCATAGAAAAAACCGTTAAAAATGTTGATTATAATTACTTTAATTTGTATGACTACTAACTACCGGTACTTAATATTATTAAATAAAAAGTATTATTATTATTACTAGTCTTAATAAATTATTAGCATTATTTATTGTACAGGCTCTCTCAAATAAAGACCGCTTCCAATAATTAAAAACCATTTTTTGTGGTCCCAAATAAACAAATGTCTTATCTTTATTATTCTAATTAGAGACCAAAGCATAAGAATAATAGGCCTAGGGCTAATAATAATAATAATAATTATAATATTAACACTAATCAAAACAATAATTTGAATAACAATAATTTCATTAACATAAATTTATTTGATAACAATAAATAGTAATTGAGCTTTAACATAGCATCCTAGAATTTTTTTTGAAGCGCTGTTGTCGATATCGTCAATTACAATATAGGTAGGCCTATTATTATTAGTTACCGGTAGTAAACGGCTATTATTAACTTCATATTGGTGAAAATGGCCATCGTTTTTAAATTCTTATTACTTTATTGTTACAATTAATAATATGATCAGTATAGCAACCTCCCAGTGGCTTATCAGGAGTCTTGAAATTGGGGCGGGCTGATGGTGGGGCGCCAAGTGGAAGTGGAGGGGATCAAAGTGGTGAGGGTGCAAGCTCGCAAATTAAGGTGATATGAGGTAATTTTATCTACTTCAGTGTGATTTTTTTTGCTTTCAACAATTCCAATGGGGAAGGGGGGGGGGGAGTGGGTAGGAGAGTGTGTCCCCGCACTCCTAGATGTCACTACAACCTTCCTGTCCACCTCCACACATGCTTCACACATTCACATCCGGTCTCTGAGAAGAGCTGATATCTTCGTAATCAGATCTACAGTTCAAACGGATATAAAATTTAACAATACCGTGGGCGTCGCAATCAAACTCACCAAACAAGCGTGGATCACTTGACCAATACGAATTACTAGCTGGTAGGTTATTAAACGATTTAATATTAACCAGTAGGCCTTCTGGCGACAGTGTCCGTAAAAAAAAACAAAAACGAGCATCATCAAACGCTCATAAAAAGTATTAAAGTCAATCGAAATTTTATCAGCACTAGAATAAAAATATGCGTTTCCTTTTATCTGAACATTGGCTGTTTTAACATCATCTAAAGCGGACCAGTTGAATGATTAAATATGTAGGCATAGAATTGAAATGCAAGCTTGGCTAAATTTAATTTTAAAAAAACCATTTAAATAATCTAATTTATCTCAACAGTTTGCCCTTAGGATTATATAAGTTAACTAACTACTTACAATTTTATAGCTATTTACTCGACAGTTATTGTTTTAGGCCTAGGTTATTATTCCATCCCAACACATTCCATCCGATCGTATCCATCTTATCTCTGTTTATTTATTCTCATCTCATACACCCATCCCATTTCATCTCATCTCATTTTAACCCACATCTATCCCATCTCATATCTCGTCGCAACATCTCCTACTCATAACATACAGTATCCTATCCCATCCATCATGTCCCCATTTGGTCTCATCTCATCTCATCTTCTTTAATTCAACCACATACCATCCGTCCATCTCCTCCTATACTACCCGTTCAGATTGATTGATTGCCATCACATTAATCTTCAAATTTATCCCATCCATTCATGAAATCTATTATTATTATTATTATTATATTATTATTATTATTATTATTATTATTATTATTATTATTATTATTATTATTATTATTATTATTATTATTATTATTCTTCCCATATCATCTCATCTAATTCAACCACCTCTCATCAATGACGTACATGAGATCTCAGTTGCTATAAGCCAGAAGCACCGGACAACATTAGGCCTAAGGGGGCCCTGGATATCGGCATTTTTTTCCAGGGAAAGGAGCCTCAAATGGGCCAATCGGGCTCCTTTTTTGAAGCCGAACCGTGTGAAAAAAGACTTCAAAATACTTCCTTAAATACTGAAACGGACGGCGATTTGCCACCCCACTAGACGGTGTACCCGGCCCTACCCTAGGATGGCCAAAGAATTACACTAACCAAGGGCCTCAGGCGCGGCCAGCGGTGGCCCCAGAATTTTTTTATTTGTTTTTAAAAATAATATTTTGCCTATCCAAACAATGTTATTTTGATTGCCCTATATGTGATCTCAAAGGCACAATTTGGACCATACTAAGCCATAACTCTCCTCGTGAACACACCAGGGAACTTTTTCCCGGGCCATCCACCGAGGCTCCAGTCGTCCCCTTGGTTCGGACTCCTGCGTGGGACATGTTGGACCCCTTGTCGGCAAATTTCTGTGCCTGGTTTCTCCGAGAATGAAGTCCCCTTGTCAGTTGCACGGTGATGTTGAGGGTCACGATCATAACTTTACACTCTCAAAGAAGGGTCGGATCCTTCAGGGCCCTTTAGATCGCATATCGAGCGCCTCTGTGGGGACCCTCCCGGGGACCCTGGTGTTGGCTGGGCCCTGCGGACTGCCACAAGAGATCGCATAGGCGTTACGTCATGCATCACACCGCAAATCATCCGTCTCATCTCATGTCATCTTACGGTATCTCATCTCGTCTCATCGCATACCTTCTTATCGATTAATAGCACTATGTGCTTTATAACAAAATACATTTACCTATAACCATTCATCGTCTGTTTATCACCTATGCCGCTAGCCTACATTTATTTTCAGCGTTAGATTATATAATGCAATGCAACTATATTACATATAACAGACATGTTATTGTTGTATCAGTTTCAACGAAACCGTCTCAATTAGTATATTTTGAGTTTGATTTTCAAAGCATGTCTTTTTTCGTCTCCGTGTTTTCATTACACGATTAGATCTGGATTCATGTAGGTTAATGTAGCAGGTAATTTTTCTTACATCGGCGCCACGGTTTCCCAAAATGCCAATTATGTTACTAGATTAGAAGCTAGCCATGAAAATAGGCCGTGATTTGAATTTAGATCTACTCTCATTCCATCAAACAATGTCATTTGTGCCATGCTCATCATGAAAGCGAAATTGCGTCAAGCTTCGGATCTTTAAGAAACACAGAGTTATTATTATCCGATCATGAAGGTATTACCGGTGTATCGTAGACCATTGCTGTTATACATTAGCTACAATAGCCAATTATATTGACGGATTTACCTTCTCGTCACTGTATATCATAATTATTACAATCGCACTAAATCGTACGCTTAATCATTGTCAAACTAGATGAGCGAATACCATTATTAATAACGAAAATTAAGGATTAGTATAAAAACTATACTACAATCATCATGATCATCTTAGTCATTTTTCAATAGCCCTAGGCCTAAACATTGTTTTCGTTATTCATATTAATCAAAACCAAGAAAAGAACTGGAAATTATCACAGAGTCTAGCGCCATCTGCACCCCACCTTCCACACACCTTAGGCACCTTAGGGCATAATATGTTATACACAAACGTCTAGGCCTATAGTAATATCATAGTTAAACACCTAAAAGACTGAGGGCCTACATCAGTATAGGTGGGGAGGGGGTAGGGGCGGAGCCCCGGTAGGGCTGGGGATACAACATATATTTTTAATAAAGCCACGTACAATTTGTATTTTCATGTATGTTTAATTTTCTATGACTCAAGTTAATTTTTCTCCTTATTTGTGGTAATTCGTTATCATGCATAGACTTGGTATGGTAGGCCTAATTAAAATAATTATTCAATCTAAGTTACCATAATGTGGTCTACCTTCCGACTTTTGCTTCCTTTCAGTGAAAACATGCTCATAAAATAATGCGCACAAGTCTGTAATATTGATGCCAAGAGATATAATGTGCTTTATCTGTCCGATACGTCTCTTCTTAGTTCATATTAACATGTACTGGGATGAGGTGGATTAGACTGGTTGGCATCAGACGATTAATGGCAAGATTGCGTCGCTATATAATTGGACATTATCATCATAATAAACTACATTTTAATCCACAGTCTTTATAGATTCAACGATGATGTCAAGCATATTATAAAATGGTAACTGCAGTAGTATGCTCGGCCAGCAAGTAAAACCCATTGATGTTGGATATCAGACGAAGTGTAACGATAACGACGCCAGGGAGCAATTAACAACCACCTTGAATCGTTTGCTGTAAAAAAACAAAATAAACAAAAAAAAAAAAACAATAAAAAAAAAAAAAAAAAAAAAAAAAAAAAAAAAAAAAAAAAAAAAAAAAAAAAACAAACAAAAAAAAAAAACTGTAAAGCTACAAAAATACAAGAAATTTAAAATTATTTAAGAGCTATTTTAGTCTGCATGACATCAAACTGCAAATGTTAAGTAATGTTTGAAACCCTTTAGATAAACATTTTACTTCATATTCCGAAAATCTAGACCATATTATTAATTAATGAGAAAATGCGGTTGAGTTTATTCATGTATTATTATATTCATCCATCATTGGTCAACTTACGTTGCCTTGAGCCGACATTACGCCAGGGGCTCAGCTTTATCATTGATATGTAAAATCAGGTATATTTTTACCATGCAGGTAAACTCTACCATGATTTTATTCTAAAGAACGGTAAGTCAGTGTCCACACAGTAAAACAGACCTGCAAATAAGAAATCACGTAACGCGCTAACGGCTTATGCAAATTTACGCTCTATCTTTCCGCTCGGCGCCAGCAAAGGGATTTTATCGACTGAATTAGATGTTGTTGCTAACTTTACTGTACATAGTCAAGTAACGTTTTATCTCCCAAAGGGAACACGTAGCTAGTTAAAATAAAAATTACATCGACTCGTTTTAATTCTGACGAACACGAATGTTTCACACAAACCTACGTCCGTGGTGTTGCTTAGCTGTCAAATGTTGACCTTAGGTGACCCTTCTTCGTATGTATTATGATATTAATATATTCATGAAACTTTCTTGCGATTTTTTCCATTCTTTATACATCAGTATAATAAGATATACAAGTAAGCCAAAAGTAAACGTATTTCCTTTGTTGACACAATAGACCAAAGTCGCCTATGCGTCGAAATTTGAAAAAGCACACTGACATTTTTTCAGGCAAAGTACGCGTCACGATTACACAACACTTGAATAATCCCGATCTGCCTCCTTTTTATCTTCAAAACGCCCTGGTATTGAATAGTCTCTTATACACATCTAGATGTGTATAAGAGACAGCACAAACGGGTCATTTGTACGTTTGATTGACATTCGACTTAGATAAAGTAAGCCTATCCATAAAAGCAGAAAAAGCAGGTACAGTATAGTGTTACGTCGAAAATCATGTTTTTAGGATGTAACACATTAACAATTCCGTGCATGTGAGAGTGGCATATGCCTATTTGGAGGTAGCATTGGAGGGTTGTACGGGTCCGAAGAAACAGCTTGCACCCGACTGAAAACTAGTTGAGCTGGCATTAAGATGTGTATAAGAGACAGGAATACACCTGTGTATATATATAATATTGTGAGTTACACCTGTTTAATAAGTTTTCATTTTTACATTCAAAGCATGAATACAAGCCAGATTCGACAATGACGTCATGGAGAATATGGTCAGACAATTTAAGAATCAAATATGCGCGTATAACGGCGCCAGGTACAATCAGAAATCTAGAGAACAATAATTACCTAGCGAGTCAAACTTGATCTCAATATGTCAGACAATAGAGGGCGCATTGTATAGAAAAAAAAATATCTATAAATAACCTGAAAAATGAAATCAACTTCAAATGAGGCACAAATCGACACAAATCAGTTTTCGTCTAGTTTTTTTTTATTACAAAAAACTCTCTTTAAAATGGACCTTTCCGCTAATCACCGCGCATTGGATATTTGCTAATGTCCCCAACTTACGACAGTGGAATGTATACGCACACGACGTGCGTTTGTTGGACAACACGTGTGTTTGTAGGACACGCGCGTATTCCTGGCCGTATTCTGATTGTTCAATTGTTAAGTTTGATTGACACTCCGCCAGAAAGGTCCATCGATACCAACCAATGGACCTTTCCGCTAAGACCCGCCCCTTATTGTTGCTAAGGTACTACGAAACGATAGTTTAAAGCATTATGGTACGCACACACATGCGTTTGTGGTGGGAATACGTGTGCGTTTGTAGGACCAGGAAACGTGCATCATTGGTCAGTTGTTAAGTTTGATGGACACTCCAGAAAGATCCATTTCTAAGGGTATAATATTTTAAAGGATATAGGAACCGATATTTATGCGTCTGTTGTTAGTTCGCGAGATAAACGTCTTGTTCTAATTTCAAACGCTAATTACATTTTAAAAAATACAATTCAACTATATTAGGAAGGAACAGACAGTAGGCTGCCTTTAAAGACGTGAATTAAAAGAAAAACAAAATGACGATTTTTTAATGTTGCGGCTCTCGACACTCTGCAATGCTGGATTAAATTTAATCAGAACTAATTAAAATATAGCGTCATAAAATCGCATTGATTGTAACAATAAATAATTGCGCCTATATTGGGGCTAAACACCGTATCGTTTTTGAGATGAATTCAGAGGGAAATGTAATATAATTTTAATTGGTTGTAAAGAACAATGTATTCCTAGGTATCTATTACACTAGTTTAATTGGCCTTGTCCGTTGGGATTTGGTGAACTCAGTTGACAACCAAAGTGTATACTAACACTTGTAAGATATTTCTTGCGAGCGGCTCCAATGGTCTGTAATTACGCGGCTCGTCGAAAAAAAGTAATCTGAAAGCAGTTGTGAGACGCCACCAGAGACTGCTGTTAACCAATAAATTGTTTTATATTTATACTGTATATTTAATATCATAGTGTCGTCACAACCCATTTAGACTCGTGTTATATTCTTCCAACGGTGGTATTAAGCAAATTCCGCCGAGGCCTACGCGGTAAAACTGGTTCCTGTAAAACGGCTCAGGTAAAGTTTTCCTAAAGTGACAAGTGAACATTTAGTGAATAAGAAAAAAAAAATGAAAATTGAATTTATTGAGGATTAAATACATTAACATACAGTCAACATACAGTCAATTTGTGGCTGGGACAATTTTACATATTTTGGGTTTCTTACCAGGGAATTTAATACTGAGCCAGTTACTAAAGCCTTTGACGGTGTCATTACCATAATGAGAACCCCATTTATCCCCCTCCTGCTTATAAAAAAAGAACACATTGTAGGGCCTAACACAGGTCCTTCAATTGAGACAGGTCACAAATCCCCAAGAGGCATGCCCGGGCTGATTGAACTGGATGAAGAAACTTTTAGCATGGTTGAAGATGTTGGACTTATTCAAACGAACGAACGTGACTTGGGGGGTCATGGTATTAAAATACAACGCAACATTTTCTTGAATAAACTCTAATAATTTAACTTTCAGTATTAGTTCATTGTTTACTTTCCACAAGAGCATAACAAATGGTATTGTGTTGAATGGACCCGCAGCTAAGCCACGCCCCTTGGATATTGTTGCTAGAGTCCCACGTAAAAATTACATGCACTCACGTGCATTTCTGGCACGTGTGTATTTATAGCTGGAAACGCGCCTATTTCTGGGCCCTGTTCTAATTGGTCATTTGTACGTTTGATTGACATTCGACTTAGATAAAGTAAGCCTATCCATAAAAGCAGAAAAAGCAGGTACAGTATAGTGTTACGTCGAAAATCATGTTTTTAGGATGTAACACATTAACAATTCCGTGCATGTGAGAGTGGCATATGCCTATTTGGAGGTAGCATTGGAGGGTTGTACGGGTCCGAAGAAACAGCTTGCACCCGACTGAAAACTAGTTGAGCTGGCATTACAAACAAATCACCTTCATTATATTTCCCAAGGTAGCGTCCTCCCATTCATCCCCAACCCTTGATCTCACTATTTCCCCAATAATAATTTTCAACGCCTCTGTTCCAATGCGTGGCCCGGGGAGGGTTTAAGACCAAGTTCAGTTAAGTGGGATGGATCACCATGGGTACAGATGGTTTGCGTAACATAATTATAGATGCAAATGTGCGATTTTTAAAAGTTAACATTGAAACACAATGGAATTCTCCTAAATTAACTTGACGTTAGTAACTTCAGTCTCTCTCATAATCACAATACTGTATAATCATTCTTACGATAATGGCATTGCCTTTAATCATGGACCTAGACTGGGTTTCAGTCCCTAATCTTTGTCTCAATCATTTAAAATGCTTAAGAATAAATCGATTTTGGCACCAATGGCGTTCCATATTACTTATTTGCATGGCGTTCCATAGTATACTTTTTCTGGGATTTTCTAATTCGCATCAAAAAGTTTCTCGACATAATCTGACGCTGGTGGCGCTTTCCGAAATGTGCTAATACAGTACAGTACTACGAAAAATCAATTAGAGACTTGTGGAAAGTCTATCATGGACCTATTATTAGGTCCATGCTTTAATACAGTCTTTTTATATTTAAAATTCCTACTACCTGTACTTTTATTTACTTTACTAAAATACATGAGCCCCAGCACATTTTCCCCCCGTCTCACACAACTCGTCGTTAAGCTTCTTTATACTATTACTGTATCAAAAAAAAAAAAGTGACTGGTTCGATAATAAAAGGGTATTCCAGTTTTAATATGGAATTATATATCTTTGGTATATAAAATATATACTGTAGCTATAAATATAAAGAGGCAACACAGATGAAATAAAAAAATCCAGGTCAAGACAGTGCTGCAATGTCTATTTTAATAGCTTCTTTATCTATATATTAATTTAACCTACAATTCAAAAATACATTAAAATATTCTACTTAAAAAAAATTACAAATATAAGTATATAAACATTCGTTTAAAGTACTTCATTAAGATAGACTTAGTTTTTAATTTAAGTTGCAACTCAATCAGTTGTATACTTTCGATTCACTTAAAAATACTGTAAAAATAAAAAATGTAATTATTTCGTTTTAGTGAGTATAGTACCATACCATCTTAACTCTAACAAAATTATTAGGTGGTGTACAGCACCGACATCAAGTGCCCAACAAACAAGTAAATAATAATAATAATAATAATAATAATAATAATAATAATAATAATAATAACTGTAAATTAAATAAGCTGTCTTAAGCCTGGCTATTTGTAACAATACATTTTGATAGCACAGTGCAATAAATAAAGAAAAAAAAAATTTTAATTTAACTAATTTTAAATAAAATTCTTTAAAAACATTTATCGTCATGAATTATGTTCGTTATATTTTATTTAAAATGTATTCCAAATAAAAATTGTATTTATCCAATTAATCAAACATTTTTTCAGATGTGTTTTATATTATTAATAGAGTGTCCCTCAACATCAGCTGGCTGTCTGGGAAAATTTGGAAGGGTCACCCTCCTGTATAAATAAAGTTTAAATAAAGAATAGAATGGGCATTACCAGTTGGTCACATAAAATCTGGTAATGTAGACAAAGCCTTATACAGCACAAATTTAAAGTGTCCATATAGGCAATGAATATTGGTATGTAAACACCTTATTGCAAGCAAAGAACTTAAGTAACAATAGCATTGTACAATAAGAAACAAATATCATGATCAAAATAATTGAAGGTTAAAAATTTTTTATCAAACTCTCTCTTGTTTTGCCACAATCCTATAGATACCTTATGAATGTTGTCCTAACTATTATATAGTAGTAGGCCTAGTTTATAGCATTATTCACAAATTCTTAATTACTACACATAGTTTGAATGCAAAATAAATAATAAAATATTTTAAAAATATTTATAAAATTTCTGTACATATTTTTATAATTTGAATGTGTATTTTATTTTAAACAAGTGTACAGTTTACAAACCACTATACTGTACATGCATTGTAAAGAGAGTCACAAATCTGGCCATATATCTCTTAAGACCAAAAAAAGAAATGTTTTCCTTTATTGTTAAAAATAATGTTTTTGGGCATAATACATTTCTACCCAAAAAATGACTTAAATTTGCAGGTTTTCTAGGACCCTGTGTCCCATCAGGGCATGATCCCTAGATCCCTGCTGGTTTTTAGAGACTCGGGCCCAGCTGGTAGGGACACATAGCTTAGTGTCAGGGAGTGATGGTAAAATATATCACAGAAAAAAATAATTAACATAATATGTAAACCCAGAGCCAGTTGGCGTAAGAGTGCAGCACGCGACAGCGACAAAAATATTCTGACACGCAGTGCAATCCATTTACACAGCGCGCAACAACAGCCGTGATTGATGTAATTGATTGATGAGAATATTTTACGACGCACAACAGTTTTTAGAAATAGAAAATGATTCTATGCTGAGCAGACAAGTTGTTCAAACGCGTAGTCATGTCACGTTCAGTGTGGATCACCACAAAGAACATCAGTGGGTTCTATTTCTGCCGCTGTCGCATGCCGTTGTCGAGCTCTGTGTAAATAAACCTCAATTGGTCTTGTTGCATTTAGATGGTAACAGATAGACATTTAACCGTTTTGTGACTGGATGCTTTACTTCCTCCTACAGCCTGCTTTGGAGTGGTTAAATAATTTAGATGGAAATATGACTGATTGCTATCAACAAACTTGATAAATCTAATCTTATGTAATAATACACAACAAAACCATTAGAATTCTAATAATTTAATCATAATTACAATAGGCAACTTAAAAAGGGGGTTCTAGAGTTAAAATTTCTTCTATTTTATCATTCCTAACATCTTTGAAGAAATACAGAAGCAAAATGCTATATTATTTGTTTTTCAGGTTTAGGTAAAATCCCATTTTTTCACATGCTTAGAAATCAGTTTCAGGTCAATAGAGAGGTTTCGCACACGAACGAATACGTGCACACATACGTTTATTTATCCATTACGGTTTGTAGCCATTCTGTGTTTTTCGCAATCACAGCGCAATTAAAGCGTAGGCCCTTAGAGCCAAGGCCTATACGCTGTTTTCTTCTCAAAGCACCAACGTTTTGATACCCCAAAATGAGACGCATCCTATCGTAATTTGCTGTCTTAAAATGTCACAAAAATGCATGTATGTATTCAAAGATACATTTATTTTTTACACTTGCATAAAATGTGAAAAAAACGAAGATCGTAAATAGAAATCCAAAATTTCCTTACACGTTTTTCACTTACGTGTAGTGAGCAAGATATGCGTGTTGTCCACACATTTTGCGGATAGCAACTGGCGTATGACGTCAAAATGATGACGTATTAGTCACACTAACCGTATGCGTGAGAAACCTCCCAAACATTCATTAATATCTTGTGTTGTTTTAATTGACTTGAACTTGAAGTAATAAAGTGAACACAGTAGAACCCTTATAAAAGCACAATTAAATAAGTCACTGGATTAACTACTTACACAATGGTGAAAATACAAAAATGAAAAAAGGGTCCAACTCTGATTTTATAAAAAAAAAAAAAATGAGCAAAACAAAACCTTACAGCTGTGAAATATTACTGAATATCTTGTGTTGTTTTAATTGACTTGAACTTGAAGTAATAAAGTGAACACAGTAGAACCCCTATATTAAGGGGACACCTTTAGGAGCCAAAAAAGCATCCCCTTAATTGGGGTGCCCCATTAATAGGGATGTCCCCTTTAATATGGGTTGTCCAGTGATAAAAGATATACTTTCCTTCAGTTTGTGGATGAAAAAGTGTCCCCTTAATAGGGGTGTCCCAAATGAAGGGGTTCTACTGTACAATACAAGTCATACTCAAAGGTTTGTACCGATGGAAGAGTCACACGTCAGGTCAACAGGAATATAACCTTTAGTCCCGCTATCATTTGATACCAGGATATATTTTCCATTATCCCGCTCAAGAACCATCAGAGTTTCACCTGCGCAAAGACTGAGTTCGCCGGGACCCTGAAAAGGTAATAAAGATGAGGATTGTTATTGATGGTGTACATGTTGTAATCAACTAGCTTTACATAAACAACTAGCGTACATGATCCACTTGCCTACTGGATGGAAACAATGGGCGTACATAAAATACTTGAGGTAATCAACCAGTCTTACATGAAGCGACTGGCTTACATGATGAAAGTGACCGGTTTACATGAAGTGACGGGCGTACATGAAGTGACTGACGTATATGAAGTCACTGGCGTACATGATGGAAATGACAGGCGAACATGAAGCGACTAGCGTACTTGAAGCGTCTGGCGTACACAAAGTCACTGACGTACATGATCGAAGCGACAGACGTACATGAAGTGATCGGCGTACATGAAGCGACTGACGTATATGAAGTCACTGGCGTACATGATGGAAGCAACAGGTGTACATGAAACGACTGGTGTACATGATGTAATTCACTGGTCTACATGATGGTCGTGACTGGCATACATGAAGCGCCTGGTGTACATAACATAATTTACTGGCCTACATAATGGAAGTGACTGGCGTACATGAAGCCACTGACAGGCTTGCTTACGCTATAGAAATCAACTAAGAAAATGGCATACTCAACAAGAACTACTCCCATAAATGACACATTCAACTGAATTCTATAAAGCAATCGAAGTACATAAAGTAAGCCACGGCCGTGCAGTACATGACATTACACAACCAGGGGGGGGGGGGCCTACACAATATGTAACCACCGGCATACTCGATGTACAGTAAGCTGCTTTACACTGCCTACAGTACATGACGTAATCAACTTCACAAGGATATAAGTACTGTGTGGGTTTAAACCCTCCCCCTTTCCCACTCCTCAAGGCTGAGAGAGCAGCTGAGCTCAGTCGGCTGAACTGGTGGTAGCCACTGTGTGTGCGCTGAACCGTGGAAATTCCCATCGCTGCTCTCCTTGTGTTTCAGCAGGAGGGCTGAATGCAAGTTTCGATAGCGCACCGTCTTTTGGATGAGATGTTTAAGCCGGTGTACTGCCCAATCACCACCAGAGTGACCCCACTGGAAATAAGTCTTCTTCAGACTTTCATGGGTTATCCTTGGTGTTTACACCAAATAAATCCATCCATCCAACTACAACCCCTCTACCGAAAAACAAAATCACAAGAGTGCATGGATTAATGTTATTGAATTGGTTAATGAACATTCTATTATCAACCTACCTTTGCTTGGTAGTCACGTTTAGCAACCAGATATTCGCATGCCATGTTTGGATTAACAGACGCATACATCGGATCTGCAATCATCACAGGAATGCAAGAATTGCTATTGGTTATTTTCTTTGCAAATATGTTAAGTGTTATTAATTGTAACCAATCAAACAACTGAAAATGCATCACATGGTAGTAGTGTTAACAACTAACTCTTAATGGTTTATGGATTAGTACAGTAGTGAATTATTAGTAGTGCCACTGCTACATTGCATTTAATTACTTCTCAAAGAGATTTTGATCTATTCGGTGGGTGTGCTCGTACACCACAAATATGTTTGTGCCCCCAGTTCCTCCCCCTGGAAAAATTCTGAAGCAAAAAAATACTGTACTATATAAAGTAGTTTACCTCACCTAGGGCGGATTGCTATAAGTGGTCTTTATATGGTGTTAACGCTTAGCCGGCTTTAATCATGACGTCCCTACTGGTCTATGATTATAGACCATTGCTATATCGCGGACTAATCAGTTAGCCATCTTAAATTTTAAAGCCTATTCGGAGGAGGCTTAAAATGATCTTAAATCATTTTCCTCATGGCGTTACAGGTAATTGAACTAGGCCTACATTGTCAAAGACTAAGAATTGAATGACAAATATTCCGCAAGCTTCTCAGCGTCGGTAAAAATTGGTCTACATGTATTTACGTTTATTTTGATAAATATGCATGTTTTGAGCAAGCGTAACAGCGCCCGCAATTTTATGCCACCACAGAGTACTTGTTTGCGTTTCAATACTCAAAGCGCTCTAAGCGAAGACCGTTTTTATAGCAATGGTCTTAGCAGAGTGATTTTAGTAAGACCGTCTAAGCGATAAAGCCGGCTTTATTCGAGGAGTTAAGACACAAGTTAAGATCGTTTTACAGCAATCCGCCCCTAATTTTGCCAGTTGGTACCCCTCACTTAATCATTGAGCCTCTCAATACCCCTCCACTTCAAGACTTATATTCGCCATTTAAATTCAGAGCATTGCTCAAATACACATTCATCCAGATTAGACATGTGAAATTCTTTTGTTTTATTTAATTTCCCAAACACAGTTACAATGGCTTAAAAAACACCATTTAATTACATAGCAAACAATCTGACTGAATCACACCTGTTTTGGGTGACCTGCTCTGGCTACATATGTGGCAAAGACAAGCCAAACCAGTCATTCGTCACAAATTGTGTTTCAGAGAAAATGGCCAAAACATGCTGGAATGTCAAATTTTAAAAATCTATTTTATTGCACTAAACTAATCTTTACACATCTATACATCATTCTATGTTGTTATTTTCCCCATTTCCAATGTTAAAACAACATTTTAAAGGATTTGATTATAGTTTATGCATGAGAAATGCCTGAAATCATAAACTTTGAAGGCTGATTTCTCATATATTGTTCTTTAAACAGCTGTATGTTTAAGTGCTTGTAACTTCATAAAGAAATGTCCGATTTGAAAGATTTTTTTACCATTTTATAGCTATTATTTTACTCTCTAACACTGTATTAATAACTCAAAATCGATTTTTGCGACGAGTGACTGGTTTGGCTTGTCTTTGCCACATATAGAGCAGTGAATTTAATTTAATTCACTGTTAATCTGCTGATGAAATCTAATAAAATTGCTCCATTATATTTAAACTGAAGCTATGCTAGTTATATCCCTGGCTATAATATACTCAAACTGGAGTAGACTTTGTTCTTCCAACAGTTGTTGTAACTGAGCATTTAGCCAACAATAATAATAATTTTGCTTTTGTATAACGCTCCACACAAAACATCAGGGCTGGAAAAATGTGCGCGACCACAAGACCGGCGGTTGGAGGCATTTTAGAAAAAAATAAAGAAATTGTTATACATCTCAAATTAATGGCTAATTAAATTTAATATTTTTTTTTGATCTAAATCACCAAATGTACTAGTACTGTTTTGCTATAAGGCCAAAAAAAAAAAAAAATTTTGGGTTGCCTCTGCAACCGACCAAAATTTTCCAAAACATCGGGTTGGCATTTAAAAAAAAAAAATTTTGTACAAGTACAAATTGGAGGAATACCCTCCAAAATTAACATTTAGAACATAAAATTTAAAACAGACAAGTATTTTTATCAAAATCAGGCCATATTACAGTATATGTATGTGTAAGATCAGTAAAATAGAAGGTATACTTTTGAGAACCGAGCGCAACGACGATACATGCACCCAACATCGGATTTCTCGCGCTGAGCTGTCAAGCCACGACCAGATCTAGGCCTAACCTATTTTTTACTACTGTACAACTAGTGGTTGCTTGAATCAAAAATTGTATTCATT
Organism: Anneissia japonica; assembly: GCF_011630105.1. NCBI lineage: Eukaryota > Metazoa > Echinodermata > Crinoidea > Comatulida > Comatulidae > Anneissia > Anneissia japonica. The sequence goes on from NW_022758107.1 coordinate 1,778,969, forward strand.
ACTTACGGTATATTGGACAATAAATAAAAACAGGCTTAGGTATAGCCATCGCTTCAAAAGCGGTACATAGCTAGACATTTTCGGCTCATTTACGGTTTTAGGCCAACCATAAACGAAATATTTTTCTTTTATTTTTCTCGAAATTTACTTGGATTGTATTACATAGAGGGCGCTTGTTTGGACATTTTTCGTGCCACAGTATGGTTTTGCTCGACCTACCCGTGCGTGATCGCGTGGATCAGATACACATTATTATTTTACGTTTCGAAGGCCAAATAAATCTTTCTTTAAACTGATTTATTTTTATTAAATCTATTTAAATATACACTTGGTTAGTATTTATTCTGTTGTTACTTTGAATATTTTTTGTTTATTAAGCTTGCCATCGTTCTATTGTGGTGCCTATGAGCTATGAGCCCTTAGGCCTAGGGTCTTCATATATGTGTGGCAAAGACAAGCCAAACCAGTCACTCGTCGCAAATCATGTTTCAGAGAAAATGGCCAAAACATGCTGGAATGGCAATTTTTTAAAATTCTATTTTATTTTACTAAACTAACCTTTATATATCTACACATCATTCTATGCTGTTATTTTCCCCATTTTCAATGTTAAAACAACACTTTTAAGGATTTAAAGATAGTTTCTGCATGAGAAATGCCTAAAATCATAAACTTTAAAGGCTGATTTATCATATATTGTTCTTTCAACAGCTGTGTGGTTGAACGCTTGTAACTTCATAAGGATATGTCGGATTTGAATGATTTTTTTACCATTTTATAGCTATTATTTTACTCTCTAACACTGTATTAATAACTCAAAATTGATTTTTGCGACGAGTGACTGGTTTGGCTTGTCTTTGCCACATATAGGGACTGTAGTTTCAGGCCTATCCTATTTCAGGGTGTTCTATTACTTAAAAAAAAAAAAAATGTAAATCTAATAGTGTAACGATAACATTTGGTCCTGGAGAATTTGATCAAGACAATTTACTTGATCGGAGGCACAAAAATATTTTTTCTATTCCTGCAAAACATCTCAAAGCGCGGTCAAACTCCAAATGTCGCTATTTAAAACTGCTTAGCAAGATATTGTTTTTTAGACACAGCTAGTGAAGTACTTAACTTGGAACAAAAAACTTTCACAACTGAAATAGCCAAAATACAAAATAGCATAATCTTCAAATAGCATACAAATATTAATGAAAAGCTAAACACATTTTAATTCAGGAACACCTTTGAAACTTAAAATAATTGCTGCAATCTGCTATTAAAGTAGGCAATTACTCTTGCTGGTGCACGTAAAAGTGGCATAAGTGTCGTTTAATTTTTAGGCTCAGGGATAATAGTGAACATAATCATTTTACTAAGTGGCTATCCTCCACAAGACGAACATACAAGCAAGATGCTTTACATAAGCTAAGTGGCGGATCCAGGAATTTGAAATAGAGGGGGCCTAGTTAGGGACTTCCACAGATGGACAGTCTGGACGTCAGCCTCAACATGGTTGCGGCTGAGGTGAACAAATTTATGATTATGGCACCTCAGACATAAATTTAATTAAAATCTTCCATTATTCTCCATTTTTTATATAATTTTAAAAAATTTAGTACTAGTATATTTTATTTTCACCTCCACCAGGGAGGTTATATATTCACCCTTGTCTCTCTGTCTGTCTGTTAGAAAGATTGTGCAAAAAATAAGGAATAGATCATCATAAAATGTAGTAGAATTGTACATAATAATTTAAGAAAGAATGATTGAATTTTAGAAAGGAAAAATCAAAGGATATAATCACTTAAGTTTTTTCTATCCTTGAGCATAAAAGAAAATAATGCAATAGCCATTCATATATGTCCTGAGTATTATGTTCGGTATTCAGGCACGTCAAAGGGTGGAAAATAATAAAATCACCCATCATATACAGTCTGAGTATAGATTGGTATTCAGAAGGCACATGGTGGTGGTATGCAGTCCATGGAGAGACTGCTTTAGTATTTATTTTTATTATTTTTATTATTATTATTATTATTATTATTTTTATTATTATTATTATTTTTATTAATGTTATTAAAAATATGCAGCAAATTTCAGTTGATGCTTACTTTCAATACCAAATACACGTAAGCATGACCACAGTTGTGGAATCGGTCTATCATAATAACAGGAGAAAATCTATAATTACCGTCTACAGATCCATTGCGTGACATCTGACCTCTCTGCACTGGGACTGGAACCTGTGCTACTGGCCGATTCTGCATTCGGTTTCCGTTTGAATGTCTTTGCCGTTCACGATAGTAACATTCATATACGATCGGAGCTAAAAGAATATTTAAAATAAATGACATTGTATCAGAGGATGCAAATGAACATAAACACATGTGATATAAAATGTACATAAGCACATAATATTTAATAAACTTAAACACCTGAGATAGTTAAACAGAAACACCTGTGATATTTAATAAACACAAACACCTGTGATACTTAATTAACATAAAAACCTGTGGTATTTAATAAACATAAACACCTGTGATATTTAATAAACATAAACACCTGTGATATTAAATAAACATAAACACATGTGAAATTTAATAAACTTAAATACATGTGATATTTAATAAACATAAACACATGATATCTAATGAACATAAACACCTGTGATATTAAATAAACATAAACACATGTGACATTTAATAAACATAAATACATGTGATATTTAATAAACATAAACACATGATATCTAATGAACACCTGTGATATTTAATAAACATAACCACATGGGATATTTAATTTGTTTTTCTTATATTAGCAAAATGTGGCAAAGACAAGCCAAACCAGTCACTTGTCGCAAAAATCGATTTTGAGTTATTAATACAGGGTTAAAGAGTACAATAAGAGCTATAAAATGGTTAAAAAATCATTAAAATCCAACATTTCCTTATGAAGTTACAAGAATTTACACATACAGCTGTTTAAAGACAATATATGAGAAATCAGCCTTCAAAGTTTATGATTTCGGGCATTTCTTATGCAGAAACTATCATCAAATCCTTAAAAATAGTTGTTTTAACATTGAAAATGGGGAAAATAACAGCATAGCATGATGTATATATATATAAATTTTAGCTTAGTGCAATAAAATAGATTTAAAAAAAATTGACAATCCGGCATGTTTTGGCCATTTTCTCTGAAACACAATTTGCAACGAGTAACTGGTTTGGCTTGTCTTTGCCACAAATGGTTCTGCCAAAACCTTCTAAAGCTCTGGCCAAACTATCAATTTTCATTTGACAAAAAACCTGTTGCATGCCCATATATTCATGATATGCCTATATAATTATGATCATGTTGTGATGTCATCATGACCATATTTAGGCATATCACATGTTTTTTGTCAAATGAAATTAGATTTTTTTGGACAGGGCTTAAGTGAAGGAAAATTTAAAATAGTGTGTGAGGCACACGTTGACCTTGGGGACGCATGTGTGACCAAAATCACGTAAAAAGGGTTGTTTTTCCCCGAACAGGCACATAACGTATGTTACATTTTTAGGCTCTGAAAAATGCTCAAATTTGTAAAGGGTATCATATTTGAGGAAATTAAGAACGTGTTTAGGGTGTGCGTCGCCGTGTGTGTCAGACAGCGTCCTTATTTGGAGTTACTGTTTTGCTATCATATGTTTAGGTCTAGGCCTATACATATTCAAGGAATAACGTGTGTTGTCTGTTATTAAAGGATAGAGGCCAGAGTGTTAAGAAAGAGGTTTTTTTTTTGCCCTTTCGTGTTCAGCTTTACTTTTTATTCTAAAAATGCTTACTTAAAAGGTAAGATTTTAATATATTACATGAAAAGGGGTGCATTTTCTCTGCGTTCCAAACCTTGTTTATTGCCTTTTTCTGAAGCATGGTGACACACATGGGCACCCGAACCTAGATTGAGTGGTCCCCACATAACAAAGAATAACCGTATAATAAAGAATATAATGTTGTACTGCTAAGTTCTGTAATCAGCATAAGGCCTAAAAAAATAATTGTTTGTTTGCCCTTCTTTTTTTAAAATGATAAAAGATTGCTCATCAGATGGAATAAATAACCCACAGTTCACATTTTGCAATGAATGTAGGCCTAGAATGGCAATATCTTGCATCAGACAACAACTTTAGACAACTTTGTAGGGCATCTGGCAAAAATTAAAGAACAATTCACTCACATTTCTTTTAACTTGTAAAGAAAAAAGCTAAAAAAAACCCCTTTTCTGCAAGTTTTTTTGTTTTGCTGCCCCTGTTTTTTTCAGTGAGTTAGAGGCGGGTGAGGAGGGCAAAAAAAAATTTTTTTTTAGGCCTAATAAATGTATTATATTTATGTAGTAAAGAGGAAGAAATATTGATTTATTATTGAGAGAGTTAAATGTAATAAAATAAAATAATAAAAATAAATAAATGTTTTTCTCTGAAATTTGTAACAGCAAATTTTACAACAGACCAAAAATAATAATAAAAAGATTTGGTATCACCATTATTGGCAGAAAGCAGCTTTGTGCAGCACATTATAGAAAAAGAAGTTTTTCTATATCTTACCTGGTCTAGCTGAGCCAGTCCTCTTTGACCTGATGAAAAGGTCATTATCTTCCACATCACTACACTTTTCGAGCATTTCACGCACCTTTTCATAAAGCTGAAAGACAATTGGCAGTTAAAAAAATATATATAGTATTAGATTTAGAAGTCAATTTGCATATAAAGGGAAGACAATAATATTTTTGCAGAAATGAATATAGCAAAATCTGTGCTTTTACACAGAATAATAGTGATTGTGAATAACTAACTTTTTTTGGGTCAGCAAATTAATATGATTAGTCTGATGAATTTGCGCTTGTCCAACAAGGATAGAGGGGGTAACTTTCCTGCCGACGTCCTGCTAATACGACCACTGTTTTGCACCCATAAATCTTACCCCTCCCAAAAATTTTCAGTACCCTGGAGTAATATTTAACTACTTAGAATATTTCAAATTGGGTGGATATGTCACTGCTAATCCTACCTTATCATCTGTGCAACATTGAATGGATCCGATGTTTGTATACACCCACACACTGTTACGCAAGTACTTGATTCTGTCTTGTTCCAGGTTTTGTGCTTTCTGTTTAATACACAAGAATTAAATAATAAAATTTAACCAGAGAGGCATTTAAATTTAGAGACATTCCTATAGCATCAGTGAGTAGGGCACATCTCAGTGGCGAAGCGAGTGGCTGAGTGGTAAGACAGGTGCACTGCTAACTACAGCCAACTACTGCACAAATTCGATCTGCTCCTCTACCAGGGTTAGGTTGGTAAAACCAGAGAGTTGTTATAGTGACTACAGTCACTATAACAACTCCCTGGTAGAACTAAGTCTTCTTGGATAAAGAATTAAAATAGAGGTGTGCTCATGATAGCTTATGTGCACCTTAAAAAAACTCATTGCATCTTTTGGAAGAGTAGGGGCCAACCCAATGCTATTGTTCACTTCAGCCCTAAGTCCTAAATAAAATTTTAATTTTTACTATTATTTATCACTACATGTATAAAAAATATATGAAGGGACTTTTCAATGAAGGTGTGCTCATGATAGCTTATGTGCACCTTATAAAACTCATGGCATCTTTTGGAAGTGTAGGGGCTAACCCAATGCATGGTTCACTTCAGCCCTAAGACCTAAATAAAATTAAAATTTTGACTATTATTTATCACTACATGTATAAATAAGAGCATTAATGATGCAATAGCCCACTTGGCAATAGCTGGCAATGTTTAAGTGCTGTCGGTGGGTGGAGGTTGTGTGGAGTGTTGTAATGTGTATTGAGCATAAAGTAAAACATTTAAAGTTATAGTAGTTATATGCATCATAGACCTTTTTTGTTATGTTCACATAACAGTTAGGAAAGGTGTGATGTTGTTGTACAGTGATATTAAAGGAAATATGGTTGGTGTAAGTTTTGTTGTGTATGTAATCTTTTGAAATATTTTGTACTGTAATTATGAAGATATTTATTTAGAAGTTTATGTTATAAGTAGACAGTTTGGTGAGTGAATGGAATTTGTTGCATAGAAGCATTTCATTGTGAAGAGATATATTTTTCCAAAGGCGCATTATAATTACGTATATCATTTGTCTTGTTTGTTACTGTAGTTAAACATGCAGCTTTGTTTGAGAAAGGCTAAATAACTTCTTGGCAGACGTCAGATGTTGATGTATGTATGTTTATATGTATATGTGTATATATATATGTATATGTATATAAATTTATTTATTTATTTATTTATTTGTATATATATATATGTATATATTTATTTATATATACTGTATTATATTATAT
>NW_022758107.1:1785371-1790243 GCF_011630105.1 Anneissia japonica
ATATACATATATACACATATATATATGTGTATATATGTATATATGTGTATATATATACATATATACATATATATATATATATATGTATGACACCTGTACAGTATTAAGTAGTATGAATATGTTTTAAAATATATACATTACTAGATTAAATAGTATACTAGTACATTACTAGATTATAGGCAATGTTTTAATAATTTAATTTTAAATAAATGGAGGAGGTACATGGAACACGCTGTGAAATCTAAACAAAATATCTCATTACTGGGCTATTTATCGACTGGTTATACCATGGTTGGAATGGAATGCCATTGAAAATCATGCCTCATCAGTCAATAGGTACACAAATGATCTTCATCATTACCATATGGACAACGGCGTCTACAAGTCTAGGTAACGATGACAGTAGCCATCCCATGGTAAATCGCGAAAAAAGAAATCCACTCCACCCCCATTAAATACAACTGTCGGCCTACATTTTATGTAATTAACATCTGATCTAATATTTACGTACCTAGGCCTATGTGGTTGGCTACGGATAGCCAAGTGTAGGGTACGAAAACCTAAAAAATTCATATGTAAAGGAAAATCATCCTAGAACAAAAGTTCCATGTGGGACCTTGCTATCATGTATCTAACGGCAACGTCCTCGTCATCAACCACACCACAGTGCGACAACACGAAATGTGCTGTCCATACACTCATCACTGATTTGAATGTGTGGTTTAATACACATAAAAGCAACTTGTAGCCTACATTTATTTCCTGTAGTATCTGATCTAGACTAGGGCCTAGGCCTACACACACGTACTTACCCAGCCAGCCTATTCGTCTTCGTCAGGCCAGCCTGCATTACAGTACATTGACACGAAATGTGCTGCACACATACACTCATCGCTACTAATTTGAATATTATGTGTTTTAATACACATAAAAGCAACTTGTAGCCTACATTTCCTGTATCTATTACACACATGTACTACCCAGCCAGCCTATAGGCCTAGTTCGTCTTCCTCTAGCTCTAGACCAGCCTGCATTACAGTAGTGGACATTGTTTATCTCCTAGAGGAGAGACCACCCATCCTTGCAAGCACCACAGAATGGCTCATTCTTTGCTACCAACTAGACTCGTGCAGACACATTTATTAGCCGGAAAGCTTACCATCCCAGGCCGTGGTTGGTTGATAAACACAATGTGGAATATACAGGCGATTTGCAATCTGATCAATGACGAACTCGCTTTCATAGGAAACACACCGTAGTGTTAAGAAACATGATATAAAAACATACTTTTTCACATAATTCCCGACAATATTTTCGCAAAACTCTTCATACTTTAAATTCCCCAGGCCTTATCTTCCATATTATTGCAAGATCGGCCTAATCGCGTCACAAACGAAGGAAGAGATAGAAAAACAAATGACTTCAAAATTCGCTCAGAATCATCATATAAGCCCTCTCTCTCAGAGAGTGGGCTAAAAATATATGAAGGAACTTTTCAATGAAGGGTAATGCTTGTGGCAATTATAACATCATATTAATATTTGAGCACGGTTATTATTATATCTATCTATTTGATTTAATGTTTATTATATAATCAAATAGACTTGTCCAGTAGTGTATCTGGCTCGTACACGCCATTGCAAATGTTCGAAGCAAACCATGTTCAATTAGATGAAAATCACCTCATTTCCCCTTATTTTGCAACCAAGTTCTCCCTCGCTTAATAATTGAGCCCCCCTACTCCACCTTCGCACCCCTCCCCACCAGCTTCCCTTACAAGACTAGATAAGCCACTGGACTTGTCTGACTCATCTACCTACATGAAATGAGGACAGCAAGATTTTATAACAACTTACTACACAAAATGTTGCCATTTGTTTTTCCCATTCTTTTCTGGCGTTTTCAAGAGTGTCTACAGCTGCCCTGTATTGGTCATCTGTCAAAAATAGAGGATGATCAGCCAATTAATAATAATCATAATAAAAAATTAATAATTGATACAATTAATTTCATCCTTCTTGGATGATTTTCAAAATGCTTGCTGTCAATACTAGGATACTCAATCCATTCCATTTCCTAATCTTCTGATGAACACTATGCCCGATTCACATGAGACAAAAATTTACACAGGACAAGTGATAAATTTTATATGGGCATTTAAACCCTTATCTTACCATCTCATAATCATATAAACTTGATTTGTGCTAACTAAACATTCTCTACAATTATCGTTTTCAATCATATCTAATATTTTGGCATCCTATTGAGCTATGCTATCCTCTTCTAAAATTTGCTACATTGATATGGAGGCAGGAAAGATAAGTGCGACACGACAGTGAAAGATATATGCGAAGTCCTGTGAGCATTCACGAAGATCCAAGTTTTTACAGGCCTCTGCGATGTCTATATTCATTATGTGAATATTACATCAGACGTGGGCTAATCTTAAATCTTTGTCTACAGTGTCAAAGTTCATGTTGCAAACAACTATGATATGCCCATATTTGGTTGTTTAAATGACAAACCTGCAGCTTCAGCAATAGCACGTGCCTTCTCTTTTTTGTTGGTCAGTTTTTCAAGTTCTTTGCTATTCGGTGACTGTCTCGCCTTATTTGCCACGTCTTCTGCCTGGTCAGCTTCTCTGCACTTTGTCTCATAACTTTTCTTAGTCTAAAAAATATAATTTGTGCTAATTCATTAACAGTAAATCAAAATGGAATACACTGTCAGCCTAAAAGAGTGGTATAAAAAAAAAAAATACAATATAACAAAATAATACAATTTTAATTGCAAAAAAATTATTACATAATAATCATGACAATGATTATAACATGTACACAATAATAATAATAATAATACTGTAATAATAATAATAATAATAATAATAATAATAATAATAATAATAAAAAACACATACAGTATATCATAAATAAAAATGTACTTTCAAATCAAACTTTTATTTTATAACACATGCTCCTAAAATAGAATTGTCATTTGATATCATCTACATTTCTAGTCGCAATAAAAAGTGTATTTTCTTTTAGATTTTGAAGAGAACTGGTAAGTTTCCTGAAGCCTCCTTAGGCTAGGCCTCCCTAAAGTGCATAGCCATGCCTAGTTTACAGTGTAATAAGTTTTTAAGAAAGTTTCGTTAATTATAAATTAGAAAAGTCCTCTTCCCTCAATATAAATTTGTTATTTTTTTATATGGTATTTATATAAAGAACCTTTCCTGTAGGTTACAAAGCCCTTTGCTTTTCCTGGTCGTTGGATCCACGTGCTTAAGTATTGCTGCAATACCTAACCATATTGGCGCAGTAACAGGCACACCTCCTCAGGTGCCAATTTATACTCCTGGGTGGAGGAGCAATGCAGATGAAGTGCCTTGCTCAGGAACACAAGTGCACAGCGAGGGGTTGAAACCCTGACCTTAAGGAAAACAAGACTGTGGTAGTTTTTGTACAACTTTTGTCCCTCCTCAGATTCCCTCTTTGTTCGTCCTTGTCTTTCTTCTCTTGTGTGTTGTATTCTTTGCTGGAACAAATATAATAAAATAAAATAATAAAAAAACCAAATATACTGTACGTTGACCATCCTGTTGTAATGTTCCTTCTTTTGTATCTGTATCCTTTTGACCTGTTCTTCCTCCTTCTTCCGTACTTCACGTTGTGTTTCACGAAATTCTTCCACCTTCTTCGCCTCCTCCATAAGACGCTGGTGCATGGAATTGTGGGAATTGCCCATTACTTCTGTTTGGGATATGACCTCATCAAATGACCTCCGTAAAGTTCTAAAAGAACAAATTTATAAATATGATAGAAGTATACGGAAAGAAAGGAGAAGAAAGGAAAAGGGAAAGAAAAGAAAGTGGAAAACTAAAAAGAATAGAAAAAAAAAGGAAAGGAATAAAACATGAAAACAAAAAGGAATAAGAGAAAGAAAATAAGAATTTCTGGCAAAACTAACATAATAATTGCAATAAATTAAATTAATAAAAATGACATAATTTACTTAGATTAAGTAAATCGTATACTTAAGCATCACCTTTTATTTACTGCTTTTAAGACAAAAAGAAAAATGAGAAATATTTATTTTTTTCTTCAAGAGTCAGTGCACCTCGGAATAGCATGTTAGATAAATGGCGCATTTATAAATCCTGTACTTATTATCACTTAATCATTAATTGACATGATTATAACCTATATAATTACCCATCAATTTCTTCCTTAGACGACACATTCTTAGTTAAACGTATTAAGTTACGTGCATATTGTTCTTCAACCTTAGCCCTGAAAAGATGAAAATAATTAAATTAAAAATAATAATAATAACAATAATAATATTAATAAACTTAACAATAATAATCCGGTTATTTTGGAGCCTGATTACTGTTGAAATAGTATCATATCTACAAGTATTGACATGGGAAGGGTGGGGCGGGGAGGGGAGGGGGAGTGTTGACGTGATTGGAAATTGACAGGAACTAGCTGGAAGAAGTAAAAGTTGTTTGCTCAGTGGAAGGGAGAAGGGATGCTTTGGCAGTAAACATTCCCTGGGGCAAACACACCTTCACTCTTACTGTACATGCACCACTCCTATCGTATTCATGAACAAAAAATTTTTTGTAGTACCTTTCTTTTAAGAACTTCTCATATTCTTTACAGGTTTCTCTGCCATCATGTAACCTCTTCATCAATACATCAAAACCCTGGGAGCTGTTGAACTCTGCATCCTATAAATTAAAACAAAATACTCATACTTATTTGGGCATCAAACTGTGTTTTGCTCTTTGACCGCCCCTATGTGTTTTTACAATAGAGTTATAATAAGAATACTAGCACGCTTGGCCGATCCAGGGCAAAACAACGTAAC
>NW_022758107.1:1790926-1799855 GCF_011630105.1 Anneissia japonica
GGAGCTGTTGAACTCTGCATCCTATAAATTAAAACAAAATACTCATACTTATTTGGGCATCAAACTGTGATTTGCCCTTTGACCTCCCCTATGTGTTTTTACAATAGTGTCATAATAAGAATACTAGCACGTTTGGCCGATCCAGGGCAAAACAACGTAACTTAACAAAGATATAAAAAGTAGTTACACGGTTTTGCTATGGGATGGCTGCGCTAACTCCACCGCATTCGATGTTCTAAACATGCAGAGCTGTGTGTGCGTACTCAACAAGATGGCTGACGTAAATTCAGCCAAGCAAACAACGCCTAAAGACTGCTTTTAATGGAGCCCTCAATTTAACATGTTTTGAAAACAGTGTAGTTACCCGTATGAGCTCAAAAGTTGCGGTGTAGTGTACACAATTTTGATCCTCAGTACTTCATTTTAAAATCAGACTCTATTTGGCCTCTTTCTGGCTAGGCTAGTTTAATAAATAATATTATTAATAAAAAATGAAATAATAATAATAATGAAACAACAGACCGCTCAAAAATCCCTTTAGCACCAGGTGGGGCTGTCTCTTATACAATTTTGTTTAGAAATACTTAACCATAAACACTGATACATAAAATTTAAATTTAAATTGCTTGTTTTGGAGTACATGCTAATAAAAACAACAATACTGAAAATTTATAAAACGCCAGCATCCATTTTAAAATAAAACGCTCATAGTGCCCGTCCACAAGAGAGTCTGCCCCAATCTGCCCCTAGTGTATAATATCTTTACAACTGAGAAGTTACAAGACAAGGAAGTACATATATAGATATACTAGTACAGCTGAATGTGGTTTTAGTGGTAAGCTGACTGTTGGTATCCTGAATATAACTGTTAGCACTCCATTCTAAACAGGAAGCATGTGTTTTCCTCTAATGCACTGTCCTTCCCTAGCATATCCTGGTCAGAAATGGTTTTTTCAATTTAATAAAACATTTAGGCAATTAAAGATGTTTCAACCCCTGAAACTTAATAATCAGGAGACTGGAAGTAAGCTGGTGAAGTGCGCTTCTACTACCAAAATGTTGAAAAAAGTTGTTTATATGCATGCATTCTGATTGATAAATCTGATTTTTCTTTTTTCAAACACTAATGGCTTCTTCGGGTCACTATTTTTCCAACAGCGTCCTGAATACTATATGTTAATTGCTTGTTAGTGAGTCACTCTGACTGAATTTCACAGCACTGCCAATGAGCGGTTCTTTCTTCAACTTAATATTGTATGTTTATTTTATACAAACAAAACTAAAGTGTAAAAAACCAATTAACATTTAATGTGGCAAATAGAGAACTGAAGTGTGACTTCAAGGACACAAAGCAAGACTTTTTTTATTTCTTGTTTCGCGAACTTATTTGTTTAAAGATCCCCAGCAGAGGTGAAAAAAAAAATTTAAAACAATTTTTTTCTTTTTTAGCAAATAGCTTTGCCAAAACATCCTGATGGAGGATAAAATAAAAATAAATTGTATTGTTGACTACAATTGACAAGTGCATTATATCAATAGGAAGAAATATAATTTATTTTTGGAGATTTCAAGGCAGCGGCGGGCGTAATAAAAATAAAGAAAACATTTTTGCGGCAGCGGGTGTGCTAATTGGCCAAAAATAAAATTTGATTTTTATTCGAAATTCTCTCTCTTCCAGGCATAATTTCAGCCTGCCTTTATTTAAATGCTTAGTCCTCCAGCCCATAGAAAATAATATTACCATACAATACCTTCTAATGAGGACTTCTTTTAAATGCAAAATATAAAAGTTTAGCCAGTTTGACCTGGGCATGTTCATTGGCTAGCAAATCATAAAACTTATATAATGTGGGATTTCTCCATTAATACTCAAACAAAGATTCCCTATGCGTCTTGTAAGCAGGGCAGACAAGACAAAAGTGGAACTTAATCTTCTGGTTCTTTCCTATCACACATACGACATAGTCGCAATGACTAATCACTGCCTCTTATATTCATATTTTAACATATGCGATGAAGTTCTTGACTTTGTAATACAACTTCTATGCCTGAATATGGTTACTGATTTTAAATAATTTTCAGTTTGAATAAAGTGTTTAATGTGCAGATAAAAACAATGTTTACGTGAGTCTGTTTGTGCTCTCCTGTAAATAAACGTCTTTACATCGTTGTTCATGCAAAATGCTTTTAAAAACAAAAGTTTATTGTCAATATCCTGGTTGAGCCACATATGCCTAAACCCATGAATATTTAGCAAAATATCAGTATTGGAGGACGGCAAGTTCGTGAAATAAGCCCAGTGGCTTTAAGGTTATCCTGATACAATAATAGGTAGTTTTCGCCGCACAACGTTTGTAAATAAATGAAATATCCATGCGCAAACCCGTAAATAATGTACGTTGAGCACATAAAATTCTGAAATTAACGTACTCCGCAACGTAAATGAATAAATTACGGTATGACGTCGTCCATTAACGTTAAAGTTAATGTCGTCTGGCGAAAACTGCCTATTTTCCAATTATGTTTCTTTAATGTATTGTGAATATGCGACTACAGTATGTGAATTTATTGAATAAGCAACAAAAAATCAATCTTAGTTTATGAAAAAAGTGCTGGGTAGATTACAGATAAAGCAAACAATTTTATTTAAGTTTATGATTACTTTAGTATATGGAATTACTGTACCTCAGGCATTCCTGTAGTTTCACTTTTCAAAATTATTATTATGTACAATGTCTGTGATAATCCATTGTTTATGTGCCTGTCCATCCAGGGACCTTGTTTACAGTTTAGCTAATAAAGCGTATGCATTACTAAAGCACGCTACTTGTATGACCATGGACCTATTAATAAGAAGGACATACAACGATTTCCAGCTAGCGTGACTAATTAACCTTCAGCCAATCAACGATAAGCGGTATTTGGAAACTTCAAAGCGTTTTCTTATCGCAGCCCGCTCTCTCGAGCGCCTTTGAATAAACTCATCTTTTCCGCCTATAGGACACCCTCTATCGGTGAATATCGAATGAGTGGAGCAACAAATTTTACTGACGTCATTAGTTTGGGTCCATTTGAGAATGAATTTGACATATTAGGTGACCTTTAGTGTTAGGTTTTTGTGTGCGGTGGATCGAAGATTTTTTGTAGCTACAAGTACCAAAAAACCGAATTTGAATACGACTTTTTGTTGAAAAGTTACTGAGATTCAAAGGTAAGATTATTTAGTTTGTTTGTGATCGATTTTTCTAGAAAAAATGAGAATTTGGTGCCATTTAAATGCATTTTTTTACCGTTTCTCCCGACTTCTCCACACAACACATATGAACAACAGTTAGATAAATTACAAGACTTCATTGAAACATGGTTGTTTTATCTTTACAGTTCTTTACAAAATTTTTATAGTGATTTTAGGTGATGGTGGTTCTCTGATGATATCGTGATATGTCGATTGTAGAAATGCGCATCTGCCTGGTTATCGTGACGTTCATAGGCTTCCTAGGGCCTAGGCTAGGCCGGCCTATCTGTAATCTAGGCCTAGGCCCCTATCTTCTCTATGAATGTAATAATAGTAGGCTATGCCCTAGGCCTGTATTTTAAATATTAGGATAGCTAGTTAATAGGTCCACACTCCTACACATATATCTAACCTGTATTTTTATTGTGTGTATTTATTCAGAATGTGTTTCATGTTCTTTTTAAGTCTCTCTATAGTTAAATATGACTTGTTTATCATTTAATAATAATATGTTCAGGACCAACAGTATCTATAATAATTATTATTTTGCTTGTTTTTCTCTTTGTATGTTGTTGTTCAGGAAATAAAATCATTATTGATGAAATTGTATTGCTGATGATAATGTTTTAATTGTATGGTATAGAATAAATAAATCATAATTTTGCTTTTCCACAGTGAATCTGTTGAGTTAAGCAAGTACTGTACTCTACATCTTAAGTGAGAAATTCTGTCAAGATCCGGTGATTGGGTATTCAAAGAAGAGAGGTGCTGGAGGCTGGACTACCAACTCAAGTGTCAGGCATTTTTTAAACACACGACAGTAAACTCTAATCACAACAATGAAACAATACTTCACTGGATAGCACCACTACCAAACTGCAAGAAGACACACTAATACAGCACAGCAATTCCAAACCAAAGGGCTCTTTTCAGAGCCACCACTTTAACAAAAGAGATTCGATGCATTAAATGTGATAAATGTCACATTGGCCTTTGAAAAATAAAGTCTCAATAAATATTTTTAAATTCATTTATTGTGCTATTACTGCCATCTCTGAATACATAATTATGTAATATTCATCATTTCAAGAAGCAATTAGTACCTCAACATAATATTGTATTTTTATTATTTACATTATTAATTTACACAAGTGATTACTATTCCAGCACCATCAGGCAGATTTCCACATACCTGTACATCAACATATTTACTTGGGCAATTCCTTTTCGTAAGCTTTTTATCTTAGATTTTAAGCTACTGTTTTTAAAATTTTGGACAGTATCTGCATGTACATTTACAATATTATAATTACATCCATTGGTGACTCTCTAAAGCTTTCAGTGCACCTCCAATTTCCTCTTTGGTGTAAACACTTGCAGGCCTTTCAGTCTGTTTTTTTCTGAAAATAAATATAAAATTACTGTATTAAAATTTTAAAAAAAAGGTATGAAATACAAATAATTTAACTACTGCATGGTATTTTTTGTATTGGATTCAACAGAACTTCAACTATAAAATTAAGTTACGACCCCATCACACGATTACACCTAGCCTAGGCAGGCCTACATTTATCTGCCTTTAAATTAGGACACACAAAAAAATACAGTACATATATAAATATGGCTACCTGCAGTATTTATTAATCTAGGTTTGTGAAAATAAATTTCCAGTCATCAATAAAAAACATAACATACACAAAAGTAGGTATGAAAACTGAAGTCAATCAAAGAAATAGGGGGCCTACCAAAATTATTAATACTACAGGTCCATGTTTTAGCCCATATTAGGCAAAATAAAAAAAAATACAGGGTACCTTTTTTAACAGACGGTACGGAACCCGTCTGTTTCTCTCAGCTAGGCCCCTGTAGGTTGCTGTCACCCGCTCATGCTGAAGCAGCGACTACACACCGTTTACAAGCCCAGGCCATCGCTAGGAAGGCTATTTCATTTGGTGTCAAGCCTATGCAGTTGAAGTAGTGGTACCACGTATTACTAGGCCTAGGCCCATGTACAGTTTGGACCACCACATGCAATCATTTTATCCTCTGACTTCTGTTTGCATACATAGTGCATTTTGCATTTCTATTATCGATCTCTGCGTCATTGACGCAAAAATCTAAATCGTCCATACTGTATTCGAATTTTCATGGACCTGGTATTTTCAACAGTTTAATGTGTGTATGTGTGTCTCTCGATCGATCGCGGAGAACCAGGCAGCAGAACGAAAGCCTAATGCGCATGCCCAGAAAGGCGATAACGTAAGAAATAACGGTACCGAGCTTATCTTTTCATAGTTTATTCCGATAAATATACCCCTCTCTTATCTTGTCGGAAAAAATGATAGATCAAAGGGCAATACTACGTTGTATGTCCTTCTTATTAATAGGTCCATGGTATGACATTGAGGCGGAAGTAGGCACTCGGTATTTGAACATGGAATAAAGAAGTTGTGTTCATTTATTAATAGCCATACACAAAACTATTACAATATCATTGGCACTCTTATCTGTATTTGAAATGAAAACTTGAAGTGAAATTGAAATAATAATTTTATGCAACTTGCTGATCATTATAATGATTTCAACCAATCAGAATGCCAGTGCAAAGCCTTCTTTTTGTTTTACTTTCAAAGACAGTACTAGATATGATAATTCATGACCCTGTTCTTGGATCGGACATGACCCTTTGGCCACAAACCCTGTGTCGATAACAATAAAAACTGCAATGAAAAAAACTTTCGATATCTAAGGTTAAGTAGAACATTATTCTGGATTAGAAATGTTAATATATAACATTAAACACTATGTGAAATTTCAAATTATGGACCAGTGGTGGCCCCAGAAATTTACCGATACGGGGTCTGAACTAAGGGGCCAACTAAAGCCTCAGTCAGGGTCCCGGAATAAAATCCCAAGGTAATGTTCATGTGGCTTTTTATGGCTTTGTAATGCCCCAAAGTGTGATTTTACACCAAAATATTAGGGATGCTAACCAAAAAATAACATTTTTTTGGATACATAGACATATCGATACTTTTGGTCTCATCACCTCCTAAGACAGCGGGTAAAGCCTGTCGGATAGATGGCCAAATTCCCACTAAGTGTGGAAGTTCATAATTTTAATTTTGTACTTGCATGCTTAGATTTTGGTTTTAAACTATAATTTATAATTAATATGATTAAAAATTACTAATAAATCTAATAGTAGGTTTTTCAAAATTTAAGAATGAAATAGAAACTCAAATAAAACAAAAGTGACTCCAAATAGAGAAAGTGAGGCCATTTTACTCAACGTTTCGACTTTATTAGGTCATCATCTGGACCTCTAATTACTCTATAAATATTTTTATTCCTGATGATGACTTAATAAAGTCAAAACGTTCGAGTAAAATGGCCTCACTTTCTCTATTTGGAGTCACTTTTGTTTTATTTTATTTGAACACAGTCAGTGCACCTTCTGGTTAAATAGAAACTCTGTATGATAATTTCAAGTACCGGTTTATGTGACTGCAAATGCATAATATGCCTTTTCCATGAATCTGTAGATACATTTTGATGTGATGACAAATAACCCAAGTCAGTGGTGTGTAACCAACAGAAATAAGATAAGCTTTGAGGCTGCAGCATTGTTTTATTTTAGTTAATTTTTAACTTGCTTTTTGCTGCAATACAGTATGTTTAAACGTTGTACTCCCTTTGTTTATATTTATCATAATTGAGATTTGAATTTTGTATCATTTGATGTTATTCTTTTCTTTAATAATTTTTGTTTAATTCCCTGATGTTTCGGTTTACCTTTTCGTCTACCTATTTTATTTTTGTTCACTTTTCTTGTTATTTAATTAAGTAAGTTTGGATGCACCACTGTATTGTGTGTGCCACTGTTGAAAAAGTGAGAGCCAATTAAAATTGAAACTGAGGCTAAATTCCTGACCTCATGTTATTTAAAAATTCAATTTAATGGGGGGTTGTATCACATTAATGTTTTTTTCTGGAAAATGTTCTTAGAAGGCCATTCTACATCACTATATGAAATAAAGATTGAAAAAAAGAGCCTAAATAGTGTATTAAAATAGGCCTATGCACAGTACAGTTAGTACTAGTAGTGGTATGTACTTGACTAGTGTAACTGTTTCAGTTTCCATGTGACTTAAGAGATTTTCCTTTGTTAAAAAAATGAATTATGATACTTCTTTCTAAAACATAACTTCTACTTTATAATAAGAGAAATCTGAAAGTTATATGGTAACTGAAACAGTTGTAAGGCATAGGCCTATTGTAATGCACTACTGTATTTAGATAGGCTCTTCTTTTTTCATTTTGAATCCAGAGATCAAAAAAATGATTTTTTTTTTCAATCATATAGTTGTGTAGAATATAGTCTTTTAAGAACATTTTCCAGAAAAAATTAATGTGATATGACCCTCATTATGAGTTATGAATTTTAAAATAACATGAGGTAAAGAATTTAGCTTCAAAGCTTATCTTATTTTTTTTTGGTTACGAACCACTGACTTAGGTTGTTTGCCATCACTTCAAGAAGTCTACCGATTCATGGAAAAGGCATATGCAGGCCTGTAATCAGTATACTAATAGTATTTTTATCATTTAACTTTGTTTTAAGAAACACTCCTGAGTTTAAATTATCCTACAGTACTGTATAGGAAACCACCCTTCCCATAAACCTGGGAGTATTTATTAACTTACCCAAAAATTATCGACAAACCGAGACATCTTTTAAGAGAGTGGTTGCCTTGACTACCAGTAACATTAACCTGGAATAAAATGTGTAGTTTATTAAAAATAAACGAAGAAGAAAATATATAATAGGAATAGCAAAATAATTTTGTATATTGAGGACATGCCTACATTTATTTAATTATGTGCTTAATTAATTTTATTTTCAAACCAATATACAGATAACAAAGACAAACCTCTTAAATTATATATTATAATAATACTGTACAGAATTAATGAATACTTGAACATTTTGTAAATGTACAATATTGTCTTCATATGTTCAAACCACCGGAATTAAAAAAATCGGGAAACTGCTGGTGCGCTGGTGAAGTGTACCCCAACTCCGAAATACAAGTTTTTTAATGCATGCATTCTGATCTTTCGAGGTGTCAGTAGCATATAATTGGAAAGCATTTGCACACTGACATTGTTGATAAAGTCGTTGCCATAGATTCCAACTGTCCTGCTTTTGGTGGGATTGTCCCGCTTTTCGTAGTCGTGTCCTGCTGTCCCGCCCAAACCCCAAGTTGCAGCGCTTTTTAACTTTTATAAATAAAAAATAATCACCATAATAGCAAGATTAAACTCCCGGAGGATTCTCTGAAATCTATATATATATATATATATATATATATATATATACAATATGGACCAAGTATAACAACAATAAGAAAAAAAACAACATAAAAACACATAAATTATTTAAACTGATAAACATCTCTTTCTTCGTATCGCTATTTAATTTAATCACTATATATTAACACGGCTCGTCGTCTGTAGGGACCATAAATTTCAGAGTATCCTCCGGAGTTTAGTGTACACCGCGGCAGAACTGGTTTGCAGCCGAAATGGTCCTCGAAGACCAGGAAATTTGTGAGCTAGTGCATTTTAAGGGCAACCTAGGCCAAGGTACTTCTCCCTAGCAAAGTCATCATGGTGCTAGCCTAGCGTAGC
>NW_022758107.1:1800292-1820149 GCF_011630105.1 Anneissia japonica
AAACAAATTTATATGTTGATAATCAAACCAACGGATTTTATTATTTTCATATTACAGTGTCGATGCATATATTGAAGAAGAGAAAGAAGAATGTTGATAATATTAATATACTGCTAAATTATATTTTTCGTAATATAATATTAAAGCTTACAGTATTTGATGCTTTTGTTTCGTTGTATATTATGTCTAGGCCTATAATACGTTCTTAAATGATTGATTGATTTTGAAGCAGAAAGTATATAAATGCCACAAAAAGTCACATTATTTATGCCCCGTCCGGCACTCAAAATATCCGACCGACACTGACAGTCTACCGACCGGCATTGCTTTTTTTCAATGATTCTGTGTATTATTTTAGAAAAAAAAATCAAAAAAAAAAAATCAGTGGATTTTTATTATATTTTTCGTAATATTATTAAAGTTTACAGTATTTGATGCTTTATGTTTCATTGTATATTATGTCTAGGCCTATACGTTCTTAAATGATTGATTTCAAGCACGAAAAAACACGAAATACATCGCCCTAAAATCCAGAACTTTAAGTGTACACGCCCTTCATAGAGAAGATAACAATAGAAATACACGTTTCCGTGGTTACGCTTGTATTAGATAGGGCAACGAGTGTGCAGTGTCTGCCGATTGATGAATAATCTAATGCGAATTCACCAACTGATTAAAAGTTTAACCTGGTTTAACGAGCAATAATACGGTTATAACACACAACAGAGGTTAATGATCATAATCAATGTCTGTATTAAGCTTATGTAAAATAATTGATAGACAAGAAAACAACACGTAGTATAGGCCATGGCCACAGACCCTACATTATACGGTCTGTATAGGCGAACAACTCGGGTAACAACTACATTCCTGAACCATCGCACATGTTCGTACAGTTTCCAGGTACCAGAGATCAAGCCAGTCGGCTATTTTCAGCATTTGACATTCTTTCCTTGTCTCCGATGAAATTCCTGAATTGGCGGCGTACAAGGACTTTGTCTCCGATAACATTCTTGAATTGGCGGCGTACAAAACTTTCTTTATTCTCCCAAGAGTGTCATTGGACCCTACTACTAACGTTTCTCACTGAATTAATTATTACTAGGCAACTTAGTACTGGCAAATTGATACATATTTAAAGCAATGTATTTCCATTCATGCCTAGATTTAATTATTATTTAATTATTTAAATACGGTAACCAATTAATCACTTTTATCTGGAACGTATAATCGTCTTGCAATAGGTACGCTTATTTAATCGTACATATATAATTATAATGCAGGATTAATTTATTATATTATATACTTTATTCTAAGATACAATCAAGTTTCTTGATAAGTTACAGCTATAGTTAAATTAAATTTCTTCTAAGCAATAAAGTTTCAACTTAGAATATTTTGCAGGATAAAATAAACATTTCTCAACTAAAAATTATGAGCTATTAAAACTACTTCATAAAACAATGAATCTTAATAATAAAGTATTTTGCCATACGTTCTTTCAAGAACATAATAAAGTCTTGTTTTGTAAACTGCCATAGGGCCTATTCTATTTTTTTAGTAAATGTTTTCTCATACACGATTTCTAACAAAATGTTTTGGTTACACAACTACTGGAGTAGGGAGTTATCAACTCACTCTGGCTAGACAATGAAGATACTTGCTTCATCAGATAAAACAAAAGATATCAATTAACGTCTCCGTGGTAACGTTAACTTTTAACCCTACTACTCTAGCATTGTTGCTTTTTATTGAGTAACAAACGATTGAATCGATAGCATGAATCGTGTACATATTTGGGTATAAATAATTAAGAAACGAATATAATATGTATGAACTTTAGAAACACTTCAGTGAAGGAAACCAATTTTCAACCTATTCTTATATAAATTATTAAATAATTAAGAAACGAATATCATATGTATGAACTTTAGAAACACTTCAGTGAAGGAAACCAATTTTCAACCTATTCTTATATAAATTATTAAATAATTAAGAAACAAATATCATATGTATGAACTTTAGAAACACTTCAGTGAAGGAAACCAATTTTCAACCTATTCTTATATAAATTATTAAATAATTAAGAAACAAATATCATATGTATGAACTTTAGAAACACTTCAGTGAAGGAAACCAATTTTCAACCTATTCTTATATAAATTATTAAATAATTAAGAAACAAATATCATATGTATGAACTTTAGAAACACTTCAGTGAAGGAAACCAATTTTCAACCTATTCTTATATAAATTATTAAATAATTAAGAAACAAATATCATATGTATGAACTTTAGAAACACTTCAGTGATAGCATGAATCGTGTACATATTTGAGTATAAATAATTAAGAAACGAATATCATATGTATGAACTTTAGAAACACTTCAGTGGAGGAAACCAATTTTCAACCTATTCTTATATAAATTATTAAATAATTAAGAAACAAATATCATATGTATGAACTTTAGAAACACTTCAGTGGAGGAAACCAATTTTCAACCTATTCTTATATAAATTATATATGATACATATTTAAATATATGTGGCCTATATATAAATCATGATATAATATATATGTGGCCTATATAATAAATAATGAAACAATATTAGTATTGTTGCTTTTTACTGAGTAACAAACGATTGAATCGATGGCATGAATCGTGTACATATTTGAGTATATAGAATTAAGAAACAAAAACCATATGTATGAACTTTAGAAATACTTCAGTGGAGGAAACCAATTTTCAACCTATTTTTATATAAATTATATATATGTATACATATTTAAATATGGCCTATATATAAATTATGATATAATAGATAAAATCCAAACTAGCTTTATATATAATAAGAAACGAATACCATACTTTATTGGAGAACTTCAATCTATCGAAATTTTGATTGGAGCAATGGTTTTATTATATTATTTTTATGATGTTTACAATTCTTAATGTGACTTCAATTTTCTTATTTTTTCAATAGTTAGTTTTTAAGTAGTTTTATATAGTGTGTAGGCCTATATATATAAAATAAAAAAGAGGGCCGAGTTGACTGGGGCCTAGTTGACTCGAAAGCTTTGTATTTAGCGAGCGGTATTGTATTATTAATTGTGAATGCGTCATCGGCGTTCCATACATATACACGAATTGGCGGCCGTTCTGGAGGGCGGCCGCTATAGGCCTGGCAGCGGCCGACATGGGCCTACTCCCTAGGTAGGTACTGAGGTAGGTTCATTTTTAAAAGTCAAGTTTAAATCACGAAAGTTTCATTCCTACGCCATGTACTACATGATGGATACGCCTACATTCGGCCCCTACATTCACTATCTTGACTATTTTAAGATGCATGAATATCCTCTTACCAAATCCTATAAAAACAAAGCTACTTCTTTCTCCCTCCAAGTTCTTCTTCCACACGACGAGAATAAGGAAACAAGGAAGTGCACTTAAAAAATACAAGTTTTTGTATGCACATGCGCACTGACATGTCGTCCCAGGCACATGCCGTTCGAATTTTGCAAAGCTCTAGCTAGCGCCAGTGTCTTAATTGTGGAAGTATACTGTAGCTGGAATATGACGTTTTAGGGTCATATATACCTAATAAAAACCAAAAACATATGCCAAATTTGGAATCAATAAGTAATTTATTGATTTGTATGTCCTTGCTGCAAACCTGCCAGAAATTAAATGAGGTAAACAAATCTGCGTTGTGACGTCATTCTTGGCTGAATAGACACTAGACATCAC
This sequence comes from Anneissia japonica, assembly GCF_011630105.1. NCBI lineage: Eukaryota > Metazoa > Echinodermata > Crinoidea > Comatulida > Comatulidae > Anneissia > Anneissia japonica. The sequence continues at coordinate 1,804,042 of NW_022758107.1, forward strand.
TTTATTCATCCAAACATTTGGAAATTACAGTATTCTTTTCTTCCACTCTGCGCACTACCGGATTTCGACTGCCCTGCGACGAAGCGATTGATATCGTGGTTGGGGGTGGGGGAGGAAGAAAATTTCTTTAAAAAAACTCCCCCATGCTTCCCAACCCGTAGCGCCGCTACTGATACGGTATGTATTTACACACAAACTACCTGATAGCTTGGAGAAACAAATTCTAAAAGGATAAATAAATGTTACAAACAATAAAAATAGTCTTTTGAATTTATTATTATTATTATTATTATTATTATTATTATTATTATTATTATTATTATTATTATTATTATTACGATGTTACGAAAAAATCTGCCTTAACAGGAAATTAAACAATGCAGACATTAGAGAACATAATTGAAAAAATTATTATTATTATTATTATTATTATTATTATTATTATTATTATTATTATTATTATTATTATTATTTATTTATTTAGTTATTTAGGCAAAAGATACAATATTATACAAAATATAAAATAAAGAAATCAGACGAACATAAAATTAACAAGTAAATTATGAGGATGTGCTTGCACCTGTTGACATGTTCTCTCACTGGCATTTTTTATGTATCTATATGACTTCAGTGGAAAGTCGAAAAAAAAACCAGTAAAAAATAATAAATAAAAGGACACTGACCACAGCCATTAACTGCCAGAAAAGCACAAAATCAGCCTACTAAACCACTGTCACCAAATAGGTGTAACCTCTCACTAATGACTACTAAGATAATACAAAATAATATAAAAACATAATGATTAAAGTATCACATTATTATATTAAGCATATAAATCTGTTGAGGCTAATATATTTTAAATAATTAATTAGTATACATAATTATATTAGAAATAAATATTTATACAGTAGAACAAATTAAATGTATTTTTGAAGCTAAACGAATTATTGAATTTTATATTTCAGTTTATTTTTTATTTAAAAGGTAATGTGCATGGCCGCCGAGAGCGGCCGTCAGGGAGGAGGGGAAAAAATCTCTGGTGGAGGCCGGGGACGGCTCCCACCGGAAGCTATGGCCTTTTAATTGATTAAAGAGGATTAATTTAATCGATTATAAGTGCTTAATTTCACCAGGTTATGAAAAAATATTGAAACATGAAAGCTCTATCCTTCCTTTTATTAAACGTAGAGCTGAAAAGATTCATAACATACGGTAGGCCTGGGTATCAAAGTTTACAGTGGCGGCCAGGAATTTGAAACAGAGGGAGCGCAGAAAAGTACCGTATTTTCAGAAATGGAGGGTCTATCTGAGGTAAGAAAATTTATGATTACTGTATAATGCTCATAAGCGCCGAGCGGCGCTTATAAACATTTTTTGGGGCTTTAGTGCGCGCGGGGAGAGCGGCGCCTAACTGGCGTGGCGCTTTCAATGCCAGCTGTTCCTGGCATATTACCTATTTCACGTGTTCCCGCAGGTCCTACGCCATCGTAAATAAACGTTTATAAAGAAATGCTTGTGTCTTCATTGTGTTATTTATTCATTTTAGCACTGTATACATTGTATTTAAAACCCTGCTTCTCAAAGTGTTTCATTACACACAGGGGAATATTAATATAACTCTCGATTACGCGCCGAGGGAGGCGCTTATTGCGAGTTAACGAAAAAAAAATCACGTTTGGCGCAGCGCTTATGATCGATGGCACCTCTGGATGGCCGGAAATTCACACTCCTAGACTTAAATTTGAATTGAATTTTCTTTTCTTCTCAATTTTTTTTAATTTTGAAAAATTTAGGGGGTGAGGCCTCCCCTTAATTCCGCCATTGGATTAATATATTAATTCAGTATTAATTTGACAATAGAATATCTATCACTGTTTTTTTTTTTGTATTTTCAACATTGTAGACCTATTTATATTGAAGATGTCTAGGGACCAAGCCTCTGATAACTATTAACTAATATAACGCAAAGAATTTACTATTTGATACATTGCAAACATAAACTCTAGAGTAGTATGCCTGAAGTCATGAAAATATTCATGAAAAAGATTAGAAGCGAATTATTACGAGTTTTCACCGATAAACGGTCAGCTTTATTTACAATTCTTGTCGGAAAAACACATGAATAATAATACTGGATGAATGTATACGTTTAATAATTTTTATTTATTTATTTTATTATTTTTATTTTTTATTTTATTTTTATTTTATTTATTTTTTTTTATCCAGGGCCCTGGGGCACTCTTCCCGGTTGCCCCGGCCTCTCGGTGTAACTGGTAATGTGAATACATTTTTCAGATTCAGATTCCATTGAATTTGTCCAATGGAAATAGCTGTCAATACCGTAAAAACCTCGAATTGAAGCCCAGTAGGCTTAATCTCGAGATGAAGCCCATCTCGAATTGAAGCCCCCCCTCTTTAGTTTGCAAAATTAGCCTCGAAAAGAAGCCCACCACGAAAAGAGGCCCATGGGCTTCTTTTCAAGATAGCATAGGCTTCTTTTCGAGATAGAACAGTATATACACTCTACATAAATTTCAGAAAACAAAATAAATTAAATACAAGCTTTGGTTTATAAAGTAGTTTAGGTTATTAATGCCAGTTAAATACACTCCATGATACAGATTGATGTTACAGTGGCCTTATTTATTGTTTTGTAGTACGGTACAAATTAACAAAATTTACAAAATTCATTTTGAAAAGAATCCCCTCTTTACTTTGCAAAAGTAGCCTCGAAAAGCTTAAGAAGCGGCCCATCTCAAAAAAAGCCCATTAAAAAAAAAAAAAAAAAAAAAAAGCCCAGAGCTTCGAAAATTCGAGGTTTTACGGTATTTCTTCTTCTTCTCGTCTCTGGAAACTCAAAACAAACAAAACACAAGGCATTCATTATTATTATTTGCAAATGTCATCAACTTAAGCTGAGAACATAAAATGATATCAATACGATGCCTATTTCTATGAAATATCATATTTTACTAATTTTTCGAATACATTTAATATTAAAAGTAGTCCTAACATGTCGGCAAAAATGGAGTCAGCAATAATAGTGTAAAAATGGATGTTATACTCTAGAATCCTGGCGGACAGAGCAGGTTTCGATTGGGGCTGGGGGAGGCCACTCCCCTCCCGCGCCAAAAAAAAAAAAAAAAAAAATACTTCTGCTATTATTTGCACTTATTTTTGTTTAGGAAGTTGATTTATATATACACTGTAATGCAGTCAACCAAAACGGTGCCGCAAGGAATTTTCTCCATTTTTCAATATAGGATAGTATCAGTGAAAAATCAGCAAAATATAACAATTACCGTATACTTTGCGTTCTACAGAAACGCAACTGTTGTTATGCGGCCTCATTCTTTGATGCAGTTGGCTCCACCAAATATAGGTCGAGAGGCATGCCAGTCTAAAATTATTATTAATCATTTTTAAATTCCATAATATTTATGAAAATGAGCCCTCTATCTGTGGTATTAGTTGAGAGTATAAACCAAATGCATAGAGGTATTATATTATACCTCTATGCATTTGGTTTATACTCTCTTTGATATGACGTAATGTTTATCATCATTTCACTAGTAACTACCTAGGCCAAGATTTCACTTTGACCGTCGGCAGGAGAATGCAGACCCCTAGGCCTAGAGTAGGCTAAACTAATGAGTTTGTAAGATTGAGTTTAAAACTAACATGATTTTCAGACTTCTAAGGTATGTAAGCCAAAGAACTTTATCGTCCAAATCCTTTTTATTTCTATGTATTTAGTCTAGGCCTACTACTACTAGTACTACTGCTGCTCGCACTACTACTACTACGTACTACTAGGCCTAGAGTAATACCAACTCCCTGGTACTACAGTACTACCTATTTTATTGCTACCTATTTTATGATCTGTCCAATTAGGCCTAGTAGTAGTATAGTTAGTAATCAACCAAGAAGACCATATATATAATATATAGGCCTAGGCCCTATGTAGGCCCCAAATTATAAAAAAAACTCCACTTTATTGGCAGAATTTTTACTGTTTAGTGTTAAATAAAAGTAGACAGTCACAATGTGTGTGTTTTTACCTTCAAGAAATTGTTTATTAATATTATATTAGTACTGTAATTACCAACACGTTTTGCAATCTGATTTTTAATTATTACTGAAGTCCTACTACTATAGTCTATGAACATCATTAATGTTTAGTATTTAGTAAAATGAAGAAAAAACAAATTAAATTTACCAGTTCATTTTGATATAATTTCAGGTTTCTGGCTAATAATGAGCAACTTATAGAAAAGGTATGTACAGGTACTGTACTAGGCCTAATTAATTAAACTATTTTATAAAATTGTTTTATAAAATGTAAGTGTAAATAAGTTTGAATAATGTAATACTGTACTTAATAGCTACTACAGTATTCCAGCAGTGACCTATCAACATTTTCAGGTGGACAACTCAAATTAGCCCCTCATCGATTAGCGGAAAGACAATTGGTTCTGTTCATCATACTGCGAATAAAGCAGGGCCTATGTAGAGGAAAATGTCGAAAGCAAAAAAAAATCACACTTAAGTAGTAAAATGTTATTGTTTGTGTCCTAGTGCCCCTTACTTGATAATTGAGGTCCTGCTCCACCTTCACCCCTCCCCTATTTCAAGACTTCTACAGTATATGCCACTGGTCATCATAAACTAATTGTTGGGAAAAAACATTTCATTATTATCTCCCCCCTTTCTTATAAATGAATGCATTGTTCTCAATTGGATTATCTTTTTGAATAGTCAAGTACAGTAATTCTAGTTCTTAAGCACTATGTATATTAAGTGCACTGAAAGAATCACAATTTTATAATTAACAATTATTGTTTATTATATATTTATTTTGATAATATACATTTATTATATTTCCATATATTTTATTCAGTTTACTCATCCTTTTTTGCTTTCTTTGCAGCTCTCCGAGTCGAGAGTAATGAGACGGATTGCCCAGATGACTGCATACTCCATGAATAAAGCACAAGAAATAGGTATAGAGTTGCCCAAGTCGAATCCAAAATGCCATTGAAATAATATTACTCCACTTGGATAAAATTTGACTTAGATTGTTCATTAAAATACAACAATTTGGCATGTAAAATAAGATCGACTTAGAAATTATTCGACTTAGGCAAGTTATAGCGTCCTTTATAGTCCTACTAATTCTAAGAGCATAGCTCATACTGTAGCTTAAACTGGTAATAGCCACTCTGTGCACAATGAACCACAGAGATCTTGTAAACTTTGGGTCCCTGCTGCAATTCTATAGCTGCTCTTGTTTCAACTGGAGGCCTGAAATGCAGGTTGAAATTTAAGTGTGTGTCTTTAGGAAGAGATGCACAGAAGGACCCCACTCAAAAGAAGTCTTCAGACATTAATTTGTTATCCTCCACTCTGTTTCACACTGCAATCGGGGTTTTGTATTTTTACATTTTAGTATTCTATATCTTTATTACTACCGTATACATTGCACTGGAAAAGCAAATTTCATGTATTGTGTTCACCAAAACATTCTCACATGGGCGATACCCTTGATTATGTACAGGTATACCAAAAGTTGCCTACAGATTGCAAATGGGTGTTGCAGCAAAGGCATGAAGCTGTAAATGACCTATTTGTTAAGGAAAAGTTTTTAAATTTTGAAAATATACATATAGAGTGCTAGTGACAGTGTTACGTCACAATACCATGTGATACCACTCTGTTGCTATCAGCGACACAAAATGCATTCAACCAGATGCCATTTTCCCCACTGACAAATCATTGATCCCAATTATTAAGATGATGTATCTTGGTTGATGGTGTGTTCGATAACTAATATAATGCGAGCTTTTGTGTTAATTTAGTACATTTTGATAATAAATTATTGGGTTTTAAAATGCCTATTCCAGAAAGCCTATTCTAAACCATTAAGACTATGAAGTCAACATCTGGTTGACAACAAAGGGCGCCACCTGGTGTTGTGACGACACGACTGTTGTACTCTATAGGTTCAGAAATTTCAAAATTCATGATCATAAATTCTGGTAAATTTCTGGGAAATTCAGAGGTCTGCCTTGTAGTCATGAGGAAGATAATACAGTTGGCCCTCCATTATTTGTTTTTAATCCAGTGTCTTTTCTTCTCAATGAAGGTCACGAAGCAATAGAAAAAGCAGCCGAGTCTGAGAGTATAAGGAAGTTCTCAGAGACCGAGTCACAGGATGAGAATAAGATATCAACATTCAGCAGAACATTTATGAAAGAAGTGCAGGAGGGACTGAAAGAAATGAATGAAGAACTAAAAAAGAAAGATTGAATTTAGGAACAGACTACATTTGTTTGATTTAAAAACCACCTTACTTGGAATTCTTATAAATATATACTGTATATATAATAAAGTTTTCTAAATTAGAATTGTAAATTGTGTTGTAGAAAATACAGTATGATTTGTGTTAAGTGTAAAGGAGTAAGGGGTTACTTCTTCACAGTCTAGCTAGTAGCAGCAGCAGACCCAAGCCGGTGAGATGTTTACATCTAATTGTGAACTCAGTTGATGAAGGAGCACTGTAACATTCAGGGGACTAAGCACATTTGTTTTTAATTTAAAAAACATCTTGCATTACATTGCATCTTGACTAATGTTCTGTAGGGTTGTAGCTGTAGGAAACATTTTAAGAGTGGGTGGGTGATAACATTGGTACACTCTAGATAAGGCCTAAACAAATTGTTTGCCCTCCAGCGCCCGCCCCTAACTCACTGAAAAATAGGGGGGTTTTAAAAAATTTTTGTTCACTAATTTAAGGAAGTGATCTTTTCTTCTCCATTTTGCACATGAAAGTTGTCTAAATTTGGTGTCTTGTGTAAAATATCGCCCTTCTAGGCCTATATTCATTACAAAATATTGATTATTGGTTATTTTTATTTAGTCTGATGAATACCCTTTGAAAAGCAAATACTGTACTAATTTCAAGCACTGCAATTTAATGTTAATTCGCCCTCCTATACAATTACCAGCATTAAAGGGCAAACATTTATTTTTTTTTAGGCCTAATAAGAGTAGATTTTAAGGATGGGCACTGGGTTAATAAAAGTGGGTGGAGAGCCATGAAATTTGCTTTCGACATTTGGAAAACCTCAAGGCAGTGGCTCATCCTTCCATCATAACTACATCCCTGGGGCTGGGTTTGGTAGTTTTTGCACTGAATTCATATTTTATCATTTATCCAGTGGAGCCCAGTTAGCGCTTTGTAATCACAAGGAATAAGCACTATATATGCAACAAATTGTTTATTAACAAGGAAGTAACCGCATCAGAAACTGACTTAAATCTTGTCCCACTCCTTAAGCGACTTCTGTTATAGAGGATCATCCCATCTTTTTACAGTGCAGTATCTAGAAGTCTAGGGGGGGGGGGGGGACCTCGATGATCAGCTGAAGGGGAGGGAGCTAATTTGCAAAATAAGGTGATTTTTATCTACTTGACCGTAGTTTTTTGGGGGTGACTAGTGGAGCGAGTAATTTTTGGAGGGGCGTGCGCACCCCCTAGATACACCACTCTTTTTACTGATAAGTGTACAGGCTGTTGGATGTTAAAATAAAATAAACTGCTGCAAATTCTCATTCAGTGGCAGCTTCCAGAATTGATAGGGCCCAGAGGGGCTTTCACAGATGGAGACTACCTCAGCTCCACTAAGGGGTATGACTGGGCCTCCATTAATCCGCCACTAGTTCAATTATGGGAGTTATAAGAACTTGACAAAGTTTTAGAAATAAAACACTATAAAAGCACAAGTGAAATCGTGGGTTTTTGTTTAATTTATGGTCTGGTCATATTAAATTTACAGTTGACGCAAGCTAATTTCTGCCAAGTGTGGATAGTTGTATATTTATTAACTAGGGAATGCTAGGCAATGCTTCCGGCGTTGCTGGCGATACGAGGCCACATGTCAGCACATTCTTTACACACTGGACCAGTTATAGCCGAACCTGAAAGACAGAAACAGCAATTGTTGAATTGTGATGAGAATTACTAACTTGCCAAGATTATAGTTTCCTAAATATTAGGTTTGAAACTGTGGCAGCACTAAAAATTCCCAGATAGGAGTCTAAATTCATTTCAGGCCCTCTTATGTTTTTTCTTTTTAGAATCTGAATTTATATAGCACTTATCTCAATCTAGAGAATATAAACTGCATCATTTTTTTCACTGGATACTGAGTTGGCAAACTGAAACATTCTGTGCAACTTACTCTGTTCCCTGGGGAGTATCCCTAGTAATGCTACTTTACACACATACTCTTATATAACTAATTATATAACTCATATTCAATGCCATACTATCCTACCAAGTACCCATTTATACTGTTGTGTGGAGAGAGGCAAATGTAAGTAAAGTGTCTTGCATAAGGACACAAGCAATGAGACCATCATTGGGCCTTACACGCTACGCCACATACTCCAACGTAAAATGAGAAAAAAAAAAAAAGACCCAAAATCCCAAAATTTGGTTGATTTGAAGTGGAATGACTCTATAATATTGGGAGATAACAGGCTGACATTTTGCTAATGCCTCGTCTTTGTGAGCCTGACAGTGAGGGAGAAACCTGGATCAATCTAATTACTATACTGTATATAAATCTGAAATACAGTAGTGCAGTTGTTAAGTCTACTCTGGGTTTTTTTTTTTGGGAGTGGGGAATGACATAATACCAGAGACCTCATCGTATAACATGGCTACTAATTTACCTTTCATCTCCCCTTTGGGGTTTACTATGACACCAGCATTGTCTTCAAAGTATAAAACCACCCCATCACGTCTTCTAAAAGGTTTCCTCTGCCGAATGATCACCGCAGGCATTACTGTAAGATTAAGAACATAAATATTTAAAATGAATTTGGCCCAAACATAACTGTTCAGCATTAAAAACATAAAGCATTATAAAACTGAGGGAAGGGGGAGGGGCTTCAGTCCCCCATTGGCCAAAGCTCGTTGAGCAGTCGGACTGAAAAGGAAAACATTTTTTTCCATCCCAGCCATTTCTGGCCATCTACTAGTCTAGAAGTCCCAATAGTTTGGGAGGAGGCGACATCCCCCTCCCATACCCACCCCTGCCTCGGACCTCCGGCTATAGTTACAGTTGGATATCTTAGCCCCAGCCCCCCCCCCCCATAAATTATTATCTTAGAGCTGCCACCACCCTGAAAACCAAACAAAGGATTAGTGACTCTAGGTTTTTATCAGAAGTTTTATCATTATGATTCACATTTAGGAATGCTTCTGGGCCGGTACTACCGTACATAATTGAGGGTTTCCTATGTACAGGAAGGGGCTGTGTGGCAGAGGCCTAGTAAACAAGCACAATGGTGTGCACTTGCAATATGCTTACACCTAGCCCACTCACAACTCAAAAACAACCATCAAACAGGACCGGTTTAATTACTAACCTTTTTTCCTGAGTTCTGGTTTTCCCTTCTTGACTGTTGCTATTATCATGTCCCCAGAAGCAGCTGCTGGCATTCGGTTCAAACGACCTTTGATCCCTTTTACAGCAATCACAAACAAGTTCTTGGCTCCTACAGAAAATATGAGAAATAGATACAAAGTGTTTAATCACGGTTATAATAAACATTGTAAATGGTCATGGTTTTCTATTTATATGTGCTTTCAAACCCAGAGGCATGACAAAAAAAAAAAAAGAAAAAGAAATCAACAAGAACAAAACAGATTAGAATTGTGAGAAAAGGTGTGATTTAAGCCAGGATTTAAAAAGGGTCTAAGATGGAGAAGACCTTACAAAATTGGGTAATTTGTTCCACAACTTTGGTGCAGCAACAGAGGATCTATCACCATAGGTTTTCAACTGACCAGAAGGACAATAAAGAGTGGTTGAACTAGATGATGTGGACCTAAGTATGCGACTGCATGTAATGAAGAAACTTGTAGACGAAAAGAATAATTTTAAAGTGTATACGTTGCTAAACAGGTAGCCAATGAAGATGTAATAGGAGTACTGTAGGAATAATACGTTGACGCTTCGGAGTAAGCGAAACAAGCCTGGCTGCAAAATTCAGCTGAAGCAGAAATAATACAGTAAGCAGAGAGAAACTATCAAATCTCTATTTACATTATGGTGGCCCTGAAAAGGGCCGATTGTTTTGGGGGTTTTTGATTACGTCATTGTCCGTAGAAGGCATACGTAAAACTGAGGGTTTGTATAACTGAGGTACGTAATAGTGAGCTTCTACTGTATGCCCCAAGCACCAACATTTTATTTGCAAACTACAGTTGAACTTGCCCAAGTCGAATCCAAAATGCCATTTAAAAATTGTTCGACTTAGATAAAATTCGACTTACAGATCGTTAATTAATGGAAAACACAACAATTTGGCATGCAAAACTAGTTTGACTTAGAAATTATTCGAGTTAGACAAAGTCCAACAGCTGGAAAGCAAAAAAAAATAAATAAATAAAATAAAAAATCCCCCAGGGAAATGCTCGACGATTCTAACCACCAGTCCAGTGATCAGCTAGATTTTCTAGTCCTGTCTCACCCGAGACTCCAAACAATAATGTATGTGCTCAGGTATAATCATTTATCGATTTGTATTAACTACCATCGCCTCTCCGAAGGAAAGGTGAAAGGTACTGCAAATATGCATGTTTGTGTGTCTGTCCTTCCGGGTGCAAAACTCAAAAACTAGACAAATTTTCAAACATTGACAATGTTATGTTAATTTGGTGCTGATCGGAAGTAAGATGGAGATTTTAAAATGTTATTTATATATGTTCCGGCTGTAACAGCCAACTTGAGTGGATCATTTGACCTTGTTTGTCTAGGCCGAGCAGACTCAAGTCGATTGATGGGCTTTCCATGCGAGGCCTATGATGAAGTGGTCTGGTTGCTGTGCAATTAAATCCCATAAATCTTTCAGTATAGATATGGCTCAACATGGTAAGGGTTTATAATCAATCTCAGATTACCTTTTTGTATGTGCTGTACTGATGTTATTTATCACCACAATAAAGAGAAAAATCAATGAAAGAATCTCAAAATGCATCAACACAAAATATTTCAGTTACTAGCGCTCATACAATCTAATTTTCTTTGACAAAATCTGTTGTTTGTATGCCCATACATAGTCATGATGTGCGTATATATATATATGGTCATGATGTGATGTCATCATGCCCATATTTAGGCATGTCACATGTTTTTGTCAATCAAAATTTGATAGTCTAGACAGGGCTTTACACTTACCTGTATTATCTGCACAGTTGACTACTGCTCCCACTGGGAGACCCAGTGAGATGCGGAACTTGGACCCAGCTGAACCACCTCGTCCTAAGGAATGAGATATGAAATGCTTTGGTAATGAATGGTAGTTTAACTTGACTGGTCAAGTATATTGCATTTTATTTCTGTGCAGCTACACAGTAGTAGACTAACCATTATTAACCTTTAGGCCTTAGGCATTTAAAGTATTTTTGTATAAAAAAAAAAACAAACAAATACTGTACACCTATCTAGGCCCCTAGCTAGAATAAGTAGGCCTAGCCTAGACAACGGGCCTTGGTTAGTGCTTCTCTGACTTTAGATAGACCCATAAGTATAGTACTTACTCTAGGCCTAGGCTAGACAGGCCCTAGAGAGAGGCCTAGCCTAGACTACTAACTTGCTAGCATACTGTACATAAGCTAGGCTTTCTTCTGTATCTTCAACAATATAGGCTAGGCCTACGCCCTAGCCTATTTCATATAATTAAATGTGGATGTTTACGTTCTTACAAGAGTAAACATCAAACTGATAACACACTCTATTAAGTTCTTACAATTTCTAAGCTAGTTAGGGCCTAGAACTAGGCCTAGGTCACGAACAACCAACAGTCCTTACAAACAGGCAGCATTATGCACTGTAACGTAAACAGCCACCGGGTTGTTCTGCCTAACATTATACCACACAATACATTTAATGAATTTGATACAACAAAATTACGCAATATGTGTTCCTGAATTGATAAACATTAAACAGGAATACTATTATATACAAAATCCGAGCCCTAGTTTAAGATGAAAATGGATTGTCTTTTAGACTACTTTTGACTAAATACCTCTCTTCGACATTTTGGGTGAAAAGGTCAGAAAACTGAAGAGGGCGCTCGACCGATTGCTCTGTCGTCTCTACACACGCACACAGCCAGCCACCTGCCCAGTCCTTTAGAGCCCGTATACAGTACTGTATAATGATAATAATATACAAGTCTCCCTCTAATAAAAGACCCCTCCAATTAAAGACCACTTTTACTGTGGTCCCAAATTATCAAATATCTTTTATTTTCATTATTCTAATTAGAAACCAATGTTGCTAAAGACCATGGAAACCCCGGTCCCAAAAAGTGGTCTTTAATTGGAGGGGGAGACATTAATATTGAAGTTTTGATTGATTTTTTGCACTAGCTGATGTGTTATAGTAACCAATACTCAGTACGTTCCCAAATACTTGTGAAAAAATTTGGATGGGAATCGAACCCTCGGTCGACCTCCAGATAACATAACAATTACTTGTAATAATAATAAAATTAATAAATGAGATTTATATAGGGCTCATATTCATTTTTAAATTGAAATAGGGGTGCTGATGAAGGGGCGCGAAGGTTAATTGGATGGGCCCGATGCGTGCGACTGAAGAACAGGGGGGGAGGGGGGGGGGGGTTGATTTTTGAAGGGGCGTGTACCCCTTAGATACGCCACTGAGATACACTATTATTTTACAGGATCATTTAAATTGTTATTAATGTCAAGAAATAATGAGTTGCTGTTCAATATTAGGATGGCAGCACTGATAATTCTCTCCGATGGTGATAGTTTGGTGTAAAATCAATTTGCGAATAAAAAAATTATGCAATTGTCTTAGAAAGCAACCTTTAGTATGAAAACATATGGCTCGCATTTTGTCCCTGGTGTGGGCATAAACATCGGTCGGAGGGCCAAAGTGAGTTTTTGATTTAAGAGGGCCGCACCAAACTTTGATGTTTCCAGTGTGCTTCCAAAAAAACTCCAGGCAAGACTTTATTCTCAGTTTTAATGTTACTTTTTACAGATCGGTGTCGGGCTGTAAAATACAATAATAATGTGTTTCTAGCCAATGTTGCTTGTCGGGCTGGACAAATAGGGTTTTTAATTCATTTTCGCGGGTCGCAAAAAATCATTGTCAGGCCACGCGGCATGCGGCCCGCGGGCCGAATATCGAAATATAGGCCTAGGAATTTTTGTTTTTATTTTTGTTTTTTGTTTTTATTATGATCTCGAATATCACTTGTTGTTTCTCTTTCATCAGGGAAGGATCCAGAATTATTCAAACGCGAAAGATTGTGCTACTGGATCCGCCCCTGTTGATGTAAGCCTCTAAAATTCAAAGGAAAATACTAAGATATTTTGTTGTTTTTCCCCACACAAATTAAATAACATGAATAACACAGATGAAAAACACATTTCCATGTCATTATTTTTGTCCTGTTTTTTTAGTTTTCTGGCAATCTTATTGAATCTCAACTGATTTTGTTTTTATTAGGATAGAGCTAGATGTAATTTTTACTAGAACTGCTGGTACGGTACTGTTACAGCGAGCCTTTTAGCAAAGATATATGCTTCAAAGTGCTGGAGAACGCATAAGAAGTAGAAAAATGGTTCTACTGCTTTCTTACCATTTTCTTAGTTATATTTCCTTAGCATTAGGACATCCCATGGTCAGTGATGGCGCCAGGACCTGTCCGCGACGGAGGGGCTAATTGCCCCGACGGGGGTGGTAGGGGGTTAGTTGAGCGAGAGCCTCATTTGGCTGGGGCCAGGGGGGCCGCCTAGGGCTCCGGTCGGGGTCCAGGGGCTTCGCCCCCTGGAAGCCACGGATATGTGACGAATTATGGCGAATTTTTATTACTTATTTGATAGGCATCGAGTTACTATAATATGACTTCATGGAGGCTATGTTTTCTAATGTCAAAATCAGCTTCCAAAACCAAAACATTTTGAATAAAGCAAGAAACAAATAGTATGCAATGTAACCATCTAATTTATTTTCAAATCCTCATTCTTGAAAGTGAAATTCTACATTTTGGAAATTTTGCATGAAATCTATCAACCACGTTGTCATGGTCGAGGTTGATTCACCTATCACGATGTATTCCAAGCATCATGAGGCTATCTAAACGAGCATTTGTCATAACAGAACGCAATTTATTTTTAATCATATAGTCTCATTAAACTATCATTATAATTATTAAAGGTTATAGGTTATTCATTTATATGGCGCAAAATACGAGAGTCTCTATGCGCAGAAAATATCATAATAATAATAATAATAATAATAATAATAATAATAATAATAATTATTATTATTATTATATTTTCTAGTATTTGTATATTTTATTCAATAATATAGTCCTATATACTGTAGCTCTTCAGATAAATGTCTCTCAAAACTTCATCTCAGACACGTACACAAATGCTTATTAAAAGTTTCAAAAATATTAGAAACATTACTATCAGACAAACGGGCAGACGAAATTATTCGGCTCAGGCCATCCAAGAGGGCTAGCAACGTTCATTTTCTGGTCAGGCCTCTGGAACCAGTTACCCATTTCTGTCCACTCAGTCTTCAAATTTAGTTCTATTTATGAAGAATCTCAAAATGTTCTTATTTAGCTTTTTTTTTGCTTGCGCTTTTGATGATTTTTTAATTGGCAAGGTAAAAATGTCTGATTTATTATTATTAAACTTAAATTTAGATAAGAAATTTGGGAGTAAACTACTGTATACTCGACTCGTTATAACAAGCCTATGCAACTTTTATAAATCTTGCTAAAAATAAAATAGGTCTACATACTATTGTTATTATTATTAAATTTCAAGAATCATCAACCAAAATAGGAATGGTACAGTTGCTAAGTTAATTATTATTTTTATTAATCATTAATATAATATATAATATATTATATGATATTATATTAATTAATATTAATTAATTTTTTATTATTATAAGCCTATGCAACTTTTCTAAATTATAGATAGCAACACCGATCAGTAAAAACAATAATTACAAATTTAAATTTAGATAAGAAAATGTCTGATGTTTTATTATTAAAATAAATTAATACCAATGCTACACTATAAATTTAACATCAATTACACATTGAAATTTATATAAGAAAAGCGGAAATTAAACTAATGTATATTCGACTCGCTCTTGTCTAGACCTCTTTCTCACAAGTTTTAATCTTCATTGCCGGCGAATACAACTGTAAGTCGCGGAGAAATTCTTTAACAAGATGAAGAGTGACATGGGGCTGTATATATATTGACACAATGCAAGGATTTCCCCACGGTGGTAGGTCCACACTCAATTTAAGAGTGCGTTGGTTCAAAGATGGATTTGAAACACGGCCCACCTCATACCAACTTCGCAGACACATCGCTTTCTGAAAGATAAAACATGCTATACTGTAATTTATATTATAGTTGGATAGTGTCCAGTGTTTTGTTCATGTCTAGGTCTTGAAAAATGTTTTTCATTGGGGGGGGGGTTATTATTATTATTATTATTATTATTATGTTGTAATGATGTTGTTTGTACTGTTCTTTAATTTTATTAAAGAGGGCCCCTGAATATCAGTTAACCTGCTGGGCTAAACTAGAAGGGTTACCCTCTTTAAATATGGTTGAAATAAAAAAAAAAATAAAAATAAATACCCACTCTGACCCAAGACCCCTGTTATGCGCCAATGTGTGCCCTTGTGCGGACAGGGGGATGTTCCCCACCCCCCTCTGAAGCTGGAAACCTTGTTTTTGCAAAATAAATTGATGCAATTTGCCATTATGCCTAATCAATAAATTCCTCATCAACCGATATAATCTTAAACATTCTTGGAATTGACATAACATTACTGATGCCGTACACACCCTTCAGTGTGAAATGTGGCTCTCTTTGCAAGCACATCTAAAATCTAAGGAAAGAAGAGCTTAGATTGGTACCAGATAAAATAATTTTGTTATCAACATTAATACATTATGCTAATTTTCATCTTTGTAAGCGCATAAGACAGTGCAAATTATTTCTGTGACA
>NW_022758107.1:1820226-1825422 GCF_011630105.1 Anneissia japonica
GACCATCCCCCCTTGTCAAATATTGGGGGGGATATATCCCCCATCCACCCGGGATTAACGCCTATGTCATTTTCATCTTCATCGTCATCATCATCATCGGGCAGCGACATGGCATGTTGAGACGCTTTGGCGAGTAGCAAGACCTAGAGACATGAGTCCATTTAAATTCTTCGTAACTACAAGAAAAATATCCAACAATTAAACTCACCCCGCAGCAACTGAGAATCTTTAAAAGGCAACATGCTTCCTGGCTGTTAATGTATGTAGACATTGAAGCACCAACAATAGCATCAAATTCAACAGCTCGAATGCTGCTCAGTGGGAGATACTGGTAATGGAAAGCGTCACCAGCCTCGCATTTTACTGAGTATTTACTCGGTTTTACATCGGATAAAGGAATTCCAGAAACTGTAGCGCCTATATTTTAAACATAGTAAAATAATGGTGTGGTTACGTATTATGATGCCATGTGTAACCTAAACAAATTTGAAAATACAGTAGTGTCAACTTGTCTGAATGGAAAAATCAAAGAAAATATGTAAATACTATCTCTGTGGAGTGCTAATTATCGGTATAATGTTTTCCAGTGTTGAAAAAGGTCTAAGTTTGGATTGAGGATGGATTATCAAACGAATATCCACCAAATCACAGTCGGCCTATGCTAGTCCATGTAAAGTAGGCCTATGATACGAAGTAGTAAACTTACTGCATGTCCCTTCATCATTGCTCAGCACAATCAGCCTACGGTTAGTCAGGAAAGCTCTCCCTTGTGTCATTTTCTTTTTTACCGGCAACTCTGGACTATCAGGATTCTTCAGCAATTCGAATGTTACAAAGGAATACGGAAGAAACTGTCCATTAGCCAGTTTGACCTCATCGTGGTAAAGCATATCTAGAAAAAAAAGTTATAGAATAAGATCTCTAGGTTGAGGAGAAGAACATATCGAAATCGTTTAATATCAAAACTGGTATGACAAAATGTGTTCACATTGAAATTGAGTTTGTTTCTGTACTAGACCTACCTGTCATAAATTGCTCGTAGGAAACGTTGCCATGAAGCTCGCTACGAAGAGATTCAGTATTTTTCGACAGTTTAGCAACGGTCAAATTGAGTTCCGCCAATAGCTTCTGACTGCTCTTGTACTTTGCAGGGATAGAGTTGACTACTTGCAGCGACTCTGGGTCATATGGGTAAATAGCATGTTCCCTTCCCGGCTGTGTAGTCATCATCATTTCCTTTTTTGAAGTAAAAATGTGTTATTTTCTAGGAGATGGTATGATCATACATTCACTGAAGCCTTATGTAAATCTATCTATCTATCTATCTATCTATCTATCTATCTATCTATCTATCTATCTATCTATCTATCTATCTATCTATCTATCTATCTATCTATCTATCTATCTATCTATCTATCTATCTATCTATCTATATCTATCTATCTATCTATCTATCTATCTATCTATCTATCTATCTATCTATCTATCTATCTATCTATCTATCTATCTATCTATCTATCTATCTATCTATCTATCATGTAGCTAAAAATAAATGGTGGAGACAATGACGATAACTTTAGTAGACAAGAACCTATTCGACATTTTTGACGATAGTGAAATGCCTAGAAGTACCGTAAGGGCCTACTAAATGTAGAAGTATTTCACTAGGATAAAAAACCAACAGAGAAATGTTGTTAAATATATTGTGTTGTCAGTAAAATTGATAAAGTTGAATTGATGGACATTGTTGATTCACATAAGCACTGACCATACATTTTTACTAATATTTTTATAAGCAACGTTTTTAAAATAGCTTGTAATACCAAAAATGATATGTTTAAAATAATTCTCAAGGCTGGGGAGAATTCAAAATTGAAAATACAAAAGTTGTTTATAGATACAAACAATGAATCTTGCAATCAATAAACACAACAAAAGTAATTGGGTATACGAAAAACAAACTTACAGTATTGTAATGCATGGTTTGATAAATAAGTTTTCAAATATTTATTGTAGGTCTACCATTGTATATCTTTTATTATATTTTGTGATTTATATATATTTATGTTAAAAATTTATTTGTTGATGCGCAATCATGGACACGCCAATATTATTCATTATAAATAAAATAGTAATTGCATTTCACATTAAAACATATCTTTTCAGAATAATCAGAAACTACAGCAACTGTATACTCTGAAGACTGGATGAGAATTGGTGTGCGACGTTGACACGTCGCACGTCGACTAAAAATTCTAGTGCAGTGGCGTTAAGCAGGTTCGTCGAACCTGGGCCCCCAAGCTCCAGGGGCCCCCGATCTATAAGGGCCCCACCCCCTTATAAAAAATCTAATAAAGCAATGCATAAATGAAAATCTAGATTGATATATTTATCTTTACATAATACTGCACATTATAAATTAAAATTGTCTAGCATTGGCGTAACAACCACAGGTTCAGGCGGTTCACTGAAACAGGCCCCCGATTTCCAGGGCCCCTTATAGAAAAAATCTAATAAAGCAATGCATTAAAAAAAATATTGATTAATAATATTTATCGTTATATTCAATACTAAATTTTATCATTTAAAATGGTTAAATTAACTTTAAAATAATCAATTATACATGCCAATGCCCTTACAATTGTAAAAATTGTCACTCAAACGCCGATATCATCGTGATGAAATCCACAGTAAAACAGAACGTCATCTGTGCATTCATGAAAGCCTGACCACCAATGTAAGTTACCAACAAATATCTGTTGTCAGCGAAACTGTCCTTTCTTTTCCCTCTAATGTAAAGATGATTGCTGGGGCGTTTGTCCTTGTACCCTGACAGGGGCACTTTGGATCTCATTAATTCCAGCTTGGACTCGACTTCACTTTAGCCTGCATTAGTCATAGTGTATTTCATGGCGTGAGCTTTCAGGCCCTCTCAAGCCATTTTTTTTGGGTGAAATTTCATACTTTTTCTAACAATTCACAATAGAAATTGCAGTTTCATGTGTAAAAGCCTGCTTGAATTTAGAGTGCGCGAACGATAGCGTCAGTTATTTTTCATTTTTGCAGTTCACTTGATGTCGGCATAGTAGTGTGGCTAAAGTTTTCAAATTTTCAAATTAAGACAATTTCTAAGTCTGAGGGTGCCATTTTCCAGACATCTTGGGTTGCTCTACATTAAACAAATCCGCACCTCGCCCCAACCAAGGTGGCTAAAGGTGGCTATGGAATTTCAAGCCACCAGTTATGATAGTGTCTCTATCACTCATTCATTCCATCTTCATCATTGTCGTCGTCATCCTCACCTCATCGTCTTATAATTATTTCATTTTTTTTTTCTTGTTATCAAAATGAAAAAAAATATTCTTCGGGTAGGACAATTGTAAAATCAACCTCATTCAAACAACGCTCACCTGTCTCCCTAGGGCGGATGCAGAGGGGATGCAGACGGTGCGATTGCACCCCCTAAATTGTATTAGGAAAAATAATTGTTGTATTGTATTTTTGTAAAGTATGAGAGTGCAATTTTCGAACACCAGACGCACCGTTCTCCAATATAAAGTGATAGTAGTGCCTGGTGGTCTGGCGAAATCCAACTCTTTCTGTCAGAAATGCCACCCACCTAAACCAAAATTGTCTAAGTATTAATATAATCAAAGGTGGACCGTTATTGAAAACGGTTGCGCGATAACGTACACTGTTGAGTTCTTTTATTATTATTATTATTAATATTATTATTATTATTATTCTTATTATTATTATTATTATTATTTATGCCACAATGTATGGTTAATAAAAAACAGGTCTTTAATGGAGTTGGCAGCCCAACTGTAGAGCTCTAGAGCTTAAAACTTACGAACACACTTTGATACAGTACATCTAAAAAGAAAGTCAAAAATGACCATCGAGCACCGAGAAACTGAAAATGAACACAGAATCTGTAGAAGAGCCACGACATAAATGGTATGTAAATTTCAAATCAAACACGCGTTGGAAGTGGAAAAAGAATTAAACAAATTAAAAAAAAAATACTAAGAAATTGAGAAAATATCTAATAAACATATAATACGACAATAATTGGCAAGTAAAACGTAAAGTTTCCAGGCCCTTATATCCAGTAGGTGGGGTGTTGCGAAGAGTGTGAATAACGCACCCAACCAAATTTCATAAGGTCCACATTTCCAAGACAGTCGAGAATGTGCCAAATATAAATTTGTGATATTCTGTCGTTTAAAAATAAAATCTTAAATTTTTACATTTCAACCAGATTTAACATAATCCCTCAATCGGTCGTGATTCGGAAAAACGCAATATATCCATTTTTGTGATTTTGGCTAAGGGGCACCCTGTGGATGTAATCTATCATGGAACGTGATCATATATACTCCAAACAATTTTTCGAAATATTATAGGCCTATTAATTTGAGAGTTACGCATTATATCCGTCGACTCACCAAAGCCTTGCATCCAATTAGCATTGAAATGTTGGCAATCAACCAATCACAGAAGACATTAATGCATATTTAATTACTTTCCCAGCTGGTGGCGGTACAATAAAATTGTATTGTTATTTTTCCTGTAAGAAGTTACAACTTCAACGTTGTGGTCATAAGATGAATTTCAGAACCACATTATTAACAAGATTATTAGTCTTTCCACGTCGCAAAGTGGGCCAGACTGAAGTCAAAGTGTGCCAAAATTAATTACTCATTACAGAAGCAAATCTAAGCAAATAGAAGACTTATCTAGAGGTTTTCATACTCGTAGAATTCAATAAAAGAATTTTCAAATCTATATGACGTCATTTTTGTACTGTTTTCTGATTGGACGATATTAGTTTTCATTGTAATACCAAAACAAGTTCATATTGCAATGATTTTTGAAATGTTCAAGGAGGTTTGGGACAAAAGAACCTCTGTGGGAAACTTTTTTATTTTCCATGACGTCATCAAAATACATCTTTCTGATTGGACGGGGCCAAAAGTGTTTTTAGGCATAGGCCAACATTAACATTTCTATTGTTAATCTTGTGAATATAAATGTTTTTTTTTTAATAAATCGAAATCGAAATCAAAATTTAAAATAATACCAGACAACTTAATTTTACATTGTTTAAATGTAAAATGTGTTTGCATTTGAGATTCCATGGAATTATCAGACATTAGGCCTACACCAATGTCATGATATATTAATTCCGTC
>NW_022758107.1:1825429-1834195 GCF_011630105.1 Anneissia japonica
AATCATATTAGGCCTATATTGTAAAAGTATCGATAATGGTCGTTTTATGTAAGTTGATAATTCTCAGTGTGAACAAGGAGGCTTTGAAGAGGAACTTTTGCTGTCCTCTTTGACAGGTAGCCTATACTGTACCCCCAGGATAGCAATGCTTTTTGGCTACTCTTATTTTGGTGTAAGGAGGAGTCTCATTTTACTATAGAGCTACAAAGATGGACAATGTTTCATCCGTTGTGAACGATTCCGGTTTGCGCCTCAAGGGTGACGCCAGCAGGGAGGGGAAGGGGCATGGTCCCCGTCGAGGAGAGGTCCCCGTCGAAGAGAGCTCCCCCCACCCGGCGTTGGGGAGATAAACTACAATTCGTCAGGGAGAAATAAAATGTGTATGTATTTTCTAAATATAAGTGGACTTTAAAATCGATTCTTCTTGAACGCTCATTGCAATGCTGCATGAAGAAATTCAGTGCGTACATTTTATGTCAACATCTCTTGTACTCTCTGGAAAGATCCTCCCTTACTTCGATAGGACGTTCCGGTTTGGGTTGTTTTTAAGTTTCTTGTGGGTTTTTCGCTGGTATGGAAAGAATATCTCTGTTCTGTGTCAAAACATTAATAACTTCATCAGAAAATGGAATCCAGTTGTCAAGCCACGAGTTATTTTCTTTAGAAACCAGGCAAACACGTGTTTACGTTTTTATGACGTTCTTGGCCAATGTTGTGGTTAGGTATGTCACAAAATAACGTTTACACAACGTTGTAGGAACGTGCAAACGTTGTGAAATTATATTCAGTACGTATTTATGGTTCTACAAAATAAAGTTTTCAACACAAAACTGTAACGTTATTGTCACGTTATCATAACGTATTATTGTTTGCTGGGAAGGTCGTTACTATTCGCGTAGTAGCTCACCTCTCCTTAAGTTGAAACAGGAAGCTTTTAAAAATCTTCGATGTCTTTGAATAAAGTTAATTGACGCCTAGATATAGGCCTGCTTGTAGATATCATCTTTATTATGATGTTGGATTATTAGGCTGCTCAAAATTTACTATAAAGTATTCTAAACAGCAACAAAATATTAGAAGATTTGCTATATTCAGTACGTATTTATGGTTCTACAAAATAAAGTTTTCAACACAAAACTGTAACCTTATTGTCACGTTATCATAACGTATTATTGTTTGCTGGGAAGGTCGTTACTACTCGCGTAGTAGCTCACCTCTCCTTAAGTTGAAACAGGAAGCTTTTAAAAATCTTCGATGTCTTTGAATAAAGTTAATTGACGCCTAGATATAGGCCTGTCTGCCCCACCATAACAAAAGGAAGCAATGATGTTTGCATTGCTTTGAGTAATGAATGAATATGGAGCATGTTGATTTTGTCCCCTGCTTTCTTTTCTGGTGGTTTTTACTGTATTTTTAGTCTCTTACTTCCTGTTTGTTGCTAATTACTTGTTACTGAGTGGGATTTGAACATACTCAAATATATCAATATGTTTCAAATTATTAGTTCTTTGATAGTGACTAAAAAAACTCGTTTTTGAAAACTTGTCAATTACTTCCTTTTGTCATGCTGGGGCAGTGCTTGTAGATATCATCTTCATTATGATGTTGGATTATTAGGCTGCTCAAAATTTAATATAAAGTATTCTAAACAGCAAAAAAATATTAGAAGATTTGCTATATTCAGTACGTATTTATGGTTCTACAAAATAAAGTTTTCAATACAAAACTGTAACGTTATTGTCACGTTATCATAACGTATTATTGTTTGCTGGGAAGGTCGTTACTACTCGCGTAGTAGCTCACCTCTCCTTCAGTTGAAACAGGAAGCTTTTAGAAATCTTCGATGTCTTTGAATAAAGTTAAAAACAATTGACGCCTAGATATAGGCCTGCTTGTAGATATTATCTTCATTATGATGTTGGATTATTAGGCTGCTCAAAATTTAACAAAGTATTCTAAACAACAACAAAATATTAGAAGATTTACTACTGTTAAATCACGAGCAGTTTGTCAATTTTTGGAGAGCTTTTCCCACGCTTTGCCTGAACTGGTTGAGTAGACGCGCGTACATCCCTCTGATTTGTGGTTTACTCTAATTAAATTGTGTCTCAAATGTACGAAAACAAGACTAATAAAAGTGCGTCTAGCTCGCAAAGTTACAAAAAGTAGCAGCTAAATTTGGTACCATCATAAAGCTAAGGCTATACTGAAGATGGTGATGTAAAAATTAAATCCACATGAATCTAAACTTTCTCTCCTACTTTTCTAAAAATAGATTTTTAAATATTTTTTCTGTCGTTTAAACAACGATTTATTATTGATGCAAACTTCAAATTTAAACCAAAACATATATTTGTGTTCCCCAATTTATATACAAGAAACGTGTAAATTTTGAAGGAATTCCGAATTTTCTGTAAGAAAAATAATCGTGTTTTGATATAATGTAGTCAATTATAGCATTTGAAATATTTATAGAGAAATTTTCGACATTTGTTGAAAAATACTACCCTTAAAATTCGTTTAAATGTAAAATATTTTCAGGATAGATTCACCAGGGTATACCCATCTTCAATCATGTGAAAAAAAGTGTAAAAGCCATAGTCACCAAAATGGACTTTTGGCACACTTTGATTTCGCCCTGGCCCACTGTGCGTCGGCGCGTGCACTGAAAACGTATTTTTGGAAATTGGATCTAACATGTGTATAATGATTTTGATAACAATCATAATTCTCATTACTTATATTATTAAACATTTTAAAAATAAACCTGGTGCCGATTGCATTGCAGACGAATCAATGTGCGTTGATAGCTGCCCTGTGCAATCGGGAAGGCACCCCGATTCGTCTGTAAACCACTGGGTTCAACCTTCCCGACAACTGTCGGCGACTGTCGCCGATAGGGTGAGCGATTCTATGGAAACCGAGCGAAAACTTCGGATCCGCGCATGAGAGGTCCCTATTCTCAAAATGTTCTGCCCTCAGCCCCAGCCATTGTGGTGGGGGCTGTGAGGTGGCCTACCGCCAAATCCTGCATCTGCCCCAACTCCCCCGTTCACTATAAATAAGCTAAACCCCTGGTTTTTAGTGCTCTATTAAAATACAAAGTAATCGGTATAGACCTACCAAAAGCAAACACATAACATGAGGCTTAATGATATTCATTTAAAAACGTAATACAATTCAATTGGTAGTACATCCCCATAGTGAGAAAATCAAGTTGTGAATGTCTCAAGCCTAATTAATTCGACAAGAGAAAATCGTACCAGACTGTCCTTTACGCCAATTTCGAAAGATAATATAGATTAAGATTTACTGTAGTTTAGTTTCTTCTGTATATTTTATTGTATTGTGGAGCCCCTTGGAAGAGCAGTGTTTTTCACTGAGATGGCCACTCCTGTTGACAGGAAATGGAAATAAACTATACGGAGATACCAGTGCCGGTTTTTATCAACCAAAACGCTATAATATAATTATGGCCTCTTTAGGTTTCTTTCTTTTTAAATAATAATAGTTTTTCTATGGTACTTTTACTTTTAACATAATTGAAAAATAATACATTTGGCAATAACAGTACTCCATTGATGTTCGGCTGGGAATGGTATTAGTATGGATTACTTAAGTAAAAGAGTAGCAATTGTAATTTATATGGGTCAAGGGCCCCGACGGTACTCTCGAACCAGGGCCCCTTAGAAATTAGTAACGCCACTGATCTAGTGTAACTATAAGTGGCGCCAAGTGCAAACTAATTTGAATTGTAACAAAGTACATGGCTTAAAGTATTAAAACAAGAAAAACTAATACACAATCAACGGTCTAAAAAGGTAGGAAAGTTTATTTCAGACCGAGCATTTTCCAGACAAACACCGAAAAGTTCATCCTGTAAAATACGTCAAGAGAATGAGGTATTTTCTATTGAATAGAACTGTTCTATTTTCTCTATGATTGGAGTAAATTTACCTCTCCGTGGGGATACTCGTAACTTCCAAGGATATGTCAATTTATTCAGATATTAGAACATACATACAATGAAGACATATCCTCCGTCATAAAATTAGAAAATAAAAAGATAACATGGACAAATTGATAAACTAAAATTAAAATGATACTTGCAGACACGCCTACACAGGCTAGGCTGCACTGCCTTGCAAGGAATAATGATCAAGCGACCCCTTAGACATCAATTTTAGCGCTTACCGATTTGTCCATGTGCTACTATATCTTGGTTTGTAATAGCTTGATCACTTCAATAATTCAATAATAATTACAGAAATTTTAAAGCAAGGCTCTAAAAATACCACGAAACGTATGAAGTAAATAGTCGTACTGGAAACACCCAGCGTATTAGATTAGTACGGTAGTTCGTAGAAGCACACTTTGTACCTACACTTTGGTCCCCTGTATTTCATAGAAGCAAACTATGTACCCACATTGTGGTTTGCGGTAATTATAGGCACGTGTACATGAATCAGAAACTAAGCGAGTAGGTCTATAATTCTTTCTATTTCCTATTTTTATAAACTCTCTCACTCTTAGAAACCTGTATTGTTAAAATTAATTTTTGTTTTTTCTAAATTAATCTCAGATTGATTGAAGGTAAACAAGTACGGTAACTATATATTTAGTGGCGTTCCATACATGTAAATTTCTAAACCGATTGAAGCTTGACATCATAAGAATGTCAAATATCAATAATAGAAAGCAATCTAGAAATCAGCATGCCTTTAAAGACACAACTTATGAAACCAAGATACAATAAATGCTATTGCACACCAAAAGTGATAATTCTATAATGAACAGGGGACGAGTGCAATCCTGGTTTTTTCCAGTCAGGCCTAGGACAAACAGGAAAATATAATCTAGTTGTTAATGTGATTAAATTTTAGGTGGTATGGTACCCTTACGTCAGTACGTAATATGCATGTTATTTAGCATATTATATACCGTATACATATAAGTTTTTTTACTATATAGACCTATATAATTGATTGATTTATGTACATGTATATTACATATATAATAGTAACAGTGCTCGAATAGAACACAAAATTTTATGTATCACATAGCCCTTCAACG
The DNA here is from genome assembly GCF_011630105.1 of Anneissia japonica. Lineage (NCBI taxonomy): Eukaryota > Metazoa > Echinodermata > Crinoidea > Comatulida > Comatulidae > Anneissia > Anneissia japonica. The sequence goes on from NW_022758107.1 coordinate 1,830,503, forward strand.
AAAAGTTCCTTTTTCAATATCGTGTCTTGTGTTCCTTGTGGAATACAACACGGTTGTGATCTGCCTCAGTAGAAATTTATTTGATACGACATTTTTCTGGCATAGCCCATCATCAGGTATGAAAAGCTGAGACAAAAATAGATAAATAAGTGGCAGTACATTAACAAAAATATAACGTGATTATTAAAAAAACAGATAATAAGCAGTTTACCAAGCTCATGCGTCGTCATAAAAAAAGAACATAAATTAAAACAATAGAACCATGGGGCAGGCACCTAAATAGAGTCATAATGGACACACCTTAGAGAGCGTTAACCAAGTATTATATGGTATAAAAAGTACTGTACAATGTAGCATAAAATCATATGAATAAAACAGGTGTAGTAGCCAATAATGCGTCTTATATCTAAACAATTATGCTGTCTGATAATAAGTATTATACCCGCAGATAAAAAGAGTAAAAAAAAGGACTCACCTTAGAGAACGTAAACCAAGAATTACAGTATATGGTGTAATAAATACAATATAACAAAAAATCATGAATAAAACAGGCGTAGAACAAATAATGCGTGTAATATTTGTTCTACGCCTGTTTTATTCATGATTTTTATTTTATAAATATAACACTATAAACATACTCATGTTGATTAGAAAGAACAAACTGGCGACGCACCGTTGTAAGGCTAATGGCTTGAATAAGCCGAAGAAGTGAACAAAGAACGGAGGAAATATAATGGAATAATACACAATATAAATAATAACAATAATAATGTTTAAATCTAGAAAAATCTCTGAATTTTCTTTGGCACTCGATTAAAATTACTCTATGACCTAGTACTGTAGATGCAAATAGGCAGAAGATTATATGAACCAATCGTTTCAAGGCTAGTAGTAGAATGTCGGAGATCATGTAGATTGATTTTACTAGATTTCTTGAAAAAAAAAAAGAAAACCTGTATAATTATACGTTTATAAATAATAGAAATCCATTAAAGAAATTCAGTTTGATTGAACTTATATTTTTTGTCCAACTGATGGATTATTGTTTAATGGAGATCTCTATCTATATTGAATTTGTTTATTTGTTTAAATACAAATATATTGAAGTGGATTTTACAGATACCTTTTGACCAAGTACCAAAAGTCTGACAGTTTTAAAAATAAATCAACCGATTTTCTAATATTCCGGCAATGTTTGATCTTAAACAAATGCGTTAAACAAAATATATTGATATTCGTCGAGTATCAACATCGAAACGTTTATATATCTACTTTTCTCAGTAAAAGCCATTGTTTTGTATGTAGACAAGGCATGTAAATAAATAAAACCAAGATTACAGGTCTATGCTTATTATTTTTAATTTCGCTAATTTGCAGTCGTACATTGCCAAAAAGGTGTGGTGGGTGTCTACTCTACTTTAAGAGTAAGTGAACAGTCACTAATTTCATCGTGTGGGCTCGGGTTTCTGTTATGGGGTGCTCAGTCGGTATTATGCAATCAATGAAAACTACATAACCCTTTATATGATCAGAATATAAAAATATTTATTAAATAAAAGGAGATTAAAATGCGGGATTTAAACGGGAAGTTCAGCTAACCTAAAACTACTCACGTGAGATCAAAATTGAAGATAAAATCATGTCTACCACCAGCTGTCCAATAGTAAATCGTGTTTGCTATTTTGCCATATTAGGTAACACTGGGAAATTTATTGGATTTGCCACCCAATGACTATGCACAACGGCGGTGGAACGTGTTTCAAAGTAGGGGGTAATTTCATTAAGTAATGAATCCAGTATGCGAGCGAAGCGAACATCTAGGCTTTGGGGTGAGGGGGTCGCCAAGAGCCAACGGATGTTTGACAAAGTTTGATGAATTGTATAAGTTATTTTATAGGCATCAAGCTACTGTGAAATCTTTATAATTGTTGTATTTTCCCAACAAACACAGCTAGCAAGCGACGTTGACCCGACGTTGGTTGAAGGTCAAATAATTACGTTGGGACAACGTACTTACACTTACGTTGGCCAGACGTTCGGTTTTCCATCGGCCCAACGTGGATTCACCTTGTTTGGAAGACGTCGTCCCGATTAGTTGGATCAACGTTGGCCCGATAATGTTTGTGCAACGTCGTCAAACCACGTTGGCCCAACGTACTTACACTTAAATTTACAACCTCCGTAACCAACGTTGGCCCAACGGTTGTAACCAACCTCCACTAACATTTACCGACGTCGGGCCAACAAAGTACCGTGACGTTGCGACAACGTCCGTTATCACATCCTAATATTTACAACCTCTAACCAACGGAGACAACGTCTGTAATATTTACAACCTCTAGCCAACGTTAGTACCCAACCATCTTTTTATTAGTTTGCCGACGTCGGGCCAGTAACAAATCGTGACGTTGTACCAACGTCCGTAGTCAGACTAATTATTTACGACGGCTTACCAACGTTGGGGCGACATCGGAAAATCGACAAATATAATCATACGTTTGGCCAACGTGAAATTCCAATGTTGGTTTGACGTTAACTCTCCGACCAAATTTTGCAACTAAACACCAACGTCACACCAACGTCGTACCAACGTCAGATATCCGACCCCGACGGTTACCGACGCACAGTGTGCCAAAAGTCGAAAATAGGTAATGTGACAACTTCAACTTTTAAAGGTTGTTTGAGGTCGAGAACATCCTACATTATATTAATCCACCAATAATTTCATATTTAGTGAATTTTCATAGTGTGATATAACCATGTAAACATGAAAAAGTTGTATTTTACTCGTAAAATGATAAAATTGACAGTTTTGAAAAACTCCCTATGACTTTACTTAGATGAAAGCAGTCAACTTGATACTTCTTGCAGTATTTACCTATTGGTAACTAAATTAGATAGTAAAATAAAAATTGACATTATTGGTATATTTTTAGAATAAAGGACACTAAATATGAGCCAAAAACGCTTAAAAACATTTTTTTTTCATAAAACCAACTTAAAAGTTAGAATTGCCGGCGATTTTCGTCATGCTTTTGATATCAACATCTCTGGCAGAGCCTAAGCTTTACGTTATTGCCAAGTTTAGCTGCCAATATCTGCCACCCTGCATTTAGCAAGCGATTTAATATACCCCCCCCCCCCTACAAAAGCGCCATTTTCTAATTAAGTTTTAATTAAGGTATACCGATAAAATCATTCCTGCAGCCATTGGGTGACAACTGTAAAAACAAGTACACTCGATTTCCAGTGTCATATCTAGGAGTGAATTCGGGAGGGAGATCATTGGTGGATCTGAAGGGGTCAGGGTCCTTGGACCACACCCCATTGGACAAAAAAATTAAATAAATAAATATTTAAAAAATAATTCTAGACTTACTTTTCCAGCTGTATTAAAAATCAGAAAATTTACCTGACCGTTTCAATCGGGTAAACCTTGATTTTGTTTTTATTAAAGGTCATTAAAAGATACTTCAGAAGTCTGAAAAGCTCACTTCCCGCAATATAGGAATCAAAATTTTCCAGGGGCTAACATGATTCCGCGCCTCTCCCCCGGTTCCTCTTTAGGGTTCAGCGATTCATTAAAAAATGTCAAGAGAGGGAAACCAAAATTCCAGAAGTTGAGAAAACCCGTTTTCCGACATATAGGAATCAACATTTTCCCACCACCGTCCTATTTGGGGTTCATCTGTT
>NW_022758107.1:1834308-1836262 GCF_011630105.1 Anneissia japonica
CCCCTTTCATTTTGAGGTCAATTATTCTAGGAATCATTTTTTTCCGACACTTTCTCTTTTGTTTTTATTTTTTCATTAATTTTTTTTAAACATTTTGACTCCATCCTAAATTTGAAGCCAAATTGCCTCTGGAGATAAGGGCATCCCAAGGGGAGTGATGGGATGGGGGTAAATGCCCGATGAAGTGGGACCGCTCATTAATTTCTTTTTTTCATTTATTTATTTAGCATCCATTCAAATACAACAATTATTGCTCACGCAAATTATAGCGTTATTAGGTAAATTCAGTCTGTTTGACCGTGATTTTTTGTGCTTATTTTCACTGGTGAGGGCTGACTAATGGGGTGGACGCGGACTAAGGGGGTACTGCAGGTGACTTCTTAACACTCCACCTTCCCCCTTTTCTTTGAAGAAATGTATTTTAATAATGTCACATAAAGTGTAAAATGTTCTAATTTGAATTTGCCGGTCTAGAAACCCTCATTCGTGTCATACTGAGCTTGTCTCTTATACACATCTCTGCAAACAAAATGGCCAATGAAAACTGTTAGATCTTAAATTTTACGTCGTCCAATAAAAAAAAAATACTTTAATGACGTCATACATATTTAAATATGCTTGCGTTGAAATCTACAGGTTAGAAAACCCCTTATGTTCTAATAACCAAGGTAATATGAATCTGCCTAGGTATTGCAATGAATATTTTACTCATCCAATCAAAAAACAGTAATTTAATGACGTCATACATATTTAAAAATAGTTAATTGAATTCAGCAGGTTTGAAAACCCCTTAAACAGTCTTAACATGAACATAATCAGTATTTTCTTATGAGTATTGACTTTTGGCACACTTTGAAACAGTTCTGGCCCGCTGTGCGACGCTTGCCAACGTTTACCAACGTTGGGCCAACGTCGCTTTGCTTTGCTTCCACGATCACAATGAATTCATCATGTGAGGGGTATCCTTGATATGGTATTCCCCGACGAAACCTTCTCATTTCCCTGACAGATAAATATGACTATACCCAGGATTGGAGACCGAGATGGTTCTCCAGCAGTAGCTGGTCCAGGAAGTCGAAATAGAGGGGCCCAGCTGGGGCGGATGCAGAGGGGGTGCAGAGGGTGCGGTCGCACCCCCTTAAATTGTATTAGAAAAATAATTATTGTATTGTATTGTATTGTTGTAAGGTATGGGAGTGAATTTTCCGGGCACCAAGAGGCAGCGCGGATCCAGACCTCTTCGCACCGTTCACCAATATAAAGTGATAGCAGTGCCTGGTGGTCTGGCGAATTCCAACTCTTTCTGTCAGAAATGCCACCTACCTAAACCAAAGACAAAAAAACTTTTTCATTGTCTAAGTATTAATCAAAGAGGGACTGTAATTAAATCGGCTGCGCGATAATTTACGGTACACTGTTGAGTTCTTTTATTATTATTATGATTTATGTCACAATGTATGGTTAATAAAAAATCAATCACAGGGATGATAGGCTATACATTTATGTTGATTCTTATAACCTTATTGAAAGTCATATATAATTTTATTATATTTTGTTATTCCAAAATTACACCAAAGCGAAAACATATTATTTTAATTATTACTTTTTGATTAATGAATTATTATTTCATTATTTTAACGAATGCTATTCGTTAATAATAATAATAATAATAATAATAATAATAATAATAATAATAATAATAATAATAATAATAAAACAAAAACAAAAACAAAAACAAAAACAAAAACAAAAACAAAAACAAAAACAAAAACAAAAACAAAAACAAAAACAAAAAACAAAAAAACAAGTCTTTAATGGAGTTGGTAGCCTAATTGTAGACCTAGAGCTTAAAACTTACGAACACACTTTGATACAGTACGGTACATCTAAAAAGAAAGTCAAAATGACCACCGAGCACTGAGAGACTGAAAATGAACACAGAATCTGAAGAAGA
>NW_022758107.1:1836643-1847007 GCF_011630105.1 Anneissia japonica
AGTTTTTTTAGATCCAGCTGTAGGGGGCGTCCCATTTTTCGTATTCCCACCATGCATTTCGGTGGAACACTTTTTTTGTGTGGAGAACTCTATCTTGTATTTCTAGTATCTTTGGTCGTATGTAAATACGCCGAATGGTAAAAGGGCCGAATGTAAATGCGCCGAATGGTAAAAGGGGGCCGAATGAAAATGCGACGAATGGTAAAAGAGCCAAACGTAATGGTAAAAGGGCCGAATGAAAATGCGCCGAATGGTAAAAGAGCCGAACGTAATGGTAAAAGGGCCGAATGTAAATGCGCTTAATGGTAAAAAAGCCGAATGTAATGGTAAAAAGGCCGAATGGTAAGCTGTTACCGAAGGCAGCGATGGCGTTCCATACTCCAATGCCCAGATGTCACAGTACATCACAAAGAACAGGCTACAGAAAATGAGAGCGGAATGGTTATAGAATGTGATGTAATAGTTAGCCCGAAAAGCCCCGAACGTAAACGTAAAAAGAAAAGAAAGAGAGTGCGAAGCAAGTCAACCTAAGTCTATCGAGCGTATCCTTTTATACGGTATTTGTTTGTAATTAATACTATACTCAGATTACTGTGATATTATTCCCTTATTTAATGTCTATATTACATTGTGTTTCATGTTAGAGGCTTAAGAAATAATGATAAGCAAAGTAAGATAATAAATTGGTGTAATGACCAGAAAGCTAATGTAGTACTATTGCAAGAAACGCACTTTACGCTTGACGTTATAAATAGATTTAATAAGTTATGGAAAGGTACTAGCATTCACAGTTTCGGAACATCAAATAGTGCAGGTGTTTCAATTCTATTTAAAGATGAGTGTGCCTTTTATGACATCATTGAATGCATTGATAAAAATGGAAGGTTTGCAATTCTAAAAGTAAAATTAAATGGTAAACCATTAATGTTCGTTAATGTTTATGCGCCGAACAATTACAAAATAAGAAGTGTATTTTTTAGGGAGTTAAACAAAACGATAATGAAATACGTTGATTTAGATAGTGAGAAAATTATCGTAGGCGGTGATTTTAACTGTATCTTAGACCAAAAAATAGATCAGAAAAATAGCTCCAGCAGAAAAGACACATCAGTGTACACAATAAAGCATTTCATGAAAATACTAAACTTGAAGGATGCATGGAGCTGTCTCTTATACACATCTAGATGTGTATAAGAGACAGACATGACACGAACCCATATCTCGCTTCGAATAATGGTGTGCGTGTACTGGTGAAGGATTTACCTATCTCGGTGCACAACGATGAGATCAAGAACTGCTTAAAACACTTTGGTTGCAAAATAATTGGTAACATTCAATTTGTAAAGTTTCGCATAAAAGGAAAGCTATCCAGATTTGTTAACGGAGATAGGGCAGTGATTGTTGAATCGTTCAAAGGTAGTCTACCAAGACTAACGATGATCAACGGCTTCAGAGTTCGACTCTTTCATAAGGATCAATTTGATGCACAGAAATGCTTTCGGTGCAATGAAGCGGGGCACAAAGCCAATAAATGCCCAAAAAACATCCCCTATGAATGCCATAGATGCGGAAAGATCCTGCACGAAAGACCTAAATCATACAGAAAATAATGAGCCTTTAGCCGCCGTTAACAGGTCTAACGTATCAGACAAGATACAGAATGCGCTTCAATGAAGAAGACGAACAGAATATCAGTACTACGCTGTTTCGGCAAACATCGGGCTAGAAATATATTCAAAAGATGTGGAAAAACATGGTTGAAAAGAAAAGTCAAGACAAAGAAAAATTAAAACGGAGTGAGTCAAGCGATAACGAATGTTCTGCTGAAGATGATAACATCGAAGATGTCAACTCCTGCAAAGAGAGCTTCGATGGTGATGATGACGTAACAGACAAAGATACCGTCCAAAGCAGCAAAAACGCAAAACATGACAACAGTAACACGCAAACAAGAATCACCACATTTATAAAGCCAGCTCTCCAATGCCCAGATGCCACAGTACATCACAAAGAACAGGCTAGAGAAAATGAGAGCGGAATGGTTAAAGAATGTGATGTAATAGTTAACCCGAAAGCCCCGAACGTAAACGTAAAAAGAAAAGAAAGAGAGTGCGAAGCAAGTCAACCTAAGTCTATCAAGCGTATCCTTTTATACGGCATTTGTTTGTAATTAATACTATACTCAGATTACTGTGATATTATTCCCTTATTTAATGTCTATATTACATTGTGTTTCATGTTAGAGGCTTAAGAAATAATGATAAGCAAAGTAAGATAATAAATTGGTGTAATGACCAGAAAGCTAATGTAGTACTATTGCAAGAAACGCACTTTACGCCTGACGTTATAAATAAATTTAATAAGTTATGGAAAGGTACTAGCATTCACAGTTTCGGAACATCAAATAGTGCAGGTGTTTCAATTCTATTTAAAGATGAGTGTGTCTTTCATGACATCATTGAATGCATTGATAAAAATGGAAGGTTTGCAATTCTAAAAGTAAAATTAAATGGTAAACCATTAACGTTCTTTAATGTTTATGCGCCAAACAATTACAAAATAAGAAGTGTATTTTTTAGGGAGTTAAACAAAACGATAATGAAATACGTTGATTTAGATAGTGAGAAAATTATCGTAGGCGGTGATTTTAACTGTATCTTAGACCAAAAAATAGACCAGAAAAATAGCTCCAGCAGAAAAGACACATCAGTGTACACAATAAAGCATTTCATGAAAATACTAAACTTGAAGGATGCATGGAGATACAAAAATCCAAATAAAATACAATTTACATGGCGGAGAAAATGTAAAGAAATCTATAGGAGGCTTGATTACTGGATTATTTCAAAAAGTATTTTAGATCACGATAGAATCAAATCATGTGACATAAGACCTGCGCTACTAACGGATCATCAGGCAATTTCCATTAAAATTTGTTTTATTGAATTAAAAAAAGGTCCAAGTTATTGGAAATTAAACAATGATTTGTTAAAAAATATTGAATATCAAAACGCTATTCGGAAAATGATTATACAAACACAAAAAAATGAATACAATCTTAACCCGGAGTTATTATGGGAGCTAATTAAAGTCAAAATTAAAGACATGTCAATTGTGTATGGTAAAAAAATAAATAAAGAAAAAAACAAAAAACAAAAAAAAAAAATTACAAAACGAAATAAAAATATTAAACGATGCATTAATAATTAGCGATTCTAAAGAGAATATAGAAACAGAAATTGAAATAAAGCAAAAACAGTTAGAACAAATTTATGATAAGGAAAAAAAAGGTGCATACGTACATTCACGAGTAAAGTGGATCGAAGAAGGTGAACGCAGCACCAAATATTTTCTTAGCTTAGAAAAAAATAATGGAAATAAAAAAGTTATTAAAAGTTTACAAAAATTAAATGGTGAAGTAATAACAAACTCAAAAGACATTCTTCAAGAAGAGGTTAGCTTTTATGAACAGCTTTATGAAAATAAGGGGATTCCCCTTAGCGATATAAATACCTATCTAAATAAAACAGATATACCTTGTCTAACAGAAGAAGAAAAATGTTCTGTGAGGGTACCGGTACTATTACTTTACAAGAGTGCGATACAGCAATACAAAAAATGAAATTAAATAAAGCCCCAGGGTGTGATGGTTTGACAGCAGAGTTCTATAAATATTTTTGGGAAGACATTAAACAATGCTGTCTCTTATACACATCTAGATGTGTATAAGAGACAGCCTTCGTATCTATCAAATCTATTTTAAATAAATACCTTCAATTATAATTTTAGACATTAATACAAACCTTTATGTTTCTAGCCAAACACTGAATATAAAAAGTAGCCTCACTTACAGGGTATGCTAATTCATTAAGTTATGTCTGAACGTGGCTAAAACCTTGAATAATTTTGATATTAAATGGAGCAAAATACCACAATCTATTCCAGTATTTAAACATTTGATCTTAAATTAAATTCTCAATAATCTAGTATAATTAATTAATAATTAATAATAATAATAATAATAATAATAATAATAATAATATGAAGGTTGCTATGATTTGACTTAGCTACGGTATAGTAAACTAGCTCCTAATATATGCTTGTTTTGACGTTATTACAATATCAATTTGGATTATCAATATATACCTGGTACTGTTTTAAATTCAAAGATTAACTAGGTCTATGAAAATTTTGATCGAGAAACTGCAGTAGTCGTAAAGAACCCAGTGTTTAACCAGGACATACAACGTAGTATTGCCCTTTGATCAATCATCTTTTCCGACAAGATAAGAGAGGGGTATATTTATCGGAATAAACTATGAAAAGATAAGCTGAAATAAAAAAATAAGGGGATTCCCCTTAGCGATATAAATACCTATCTAAATAAAACAGATATACCTTGTCTAACAGAAGAAGAAAAAATGTTCTGTGAGGGTACTATTACTTTACAAGAGTGCGATACAGCAATACAAAAAATGAAATTAAATAAAGCCCCAGGGTGTGATGGTTTGACAGCAGAGTTCTATAAATATTTTTGGGAAGACATTAAATAATGTGTTTGTAGCGCAATAAATTATAGTTATTTTAGAAACGAAATGAGCAACACGCAAAAACGTGGTGTAATTAATCTACTATATAAAAAAGGTGACAAACAATTGCTAGAAAATTGGAGGCCTATCACCCTATTCAATGCAGACTACAAAATGTTAACGCACATCCTATGTTCAAGACTCCAGAAAGTAATTTCACTCCTTGTAAACGATGACCAAAAAGGTTATATTAAAGGTCGATTCTCAGGTGAAAATATTCGTCTAATCAATGATATTCTTTATTATACTGAAGAGAAGGAAATAGAAGGTGCCATTTTGTCCCTTGACTTCAGAAAAGCGTTTGACTCAGTGAGTAGAGAATTTATGTTAATTTTATTAAGAAAATTGAATTTTGGAGAATCATTTTGTAAATGGGTGAAAACACTGTATAATAACACCGAGTGCATTATTGTTAATAATGGATGGATATCGAAGAGCTTTAAGATGAAAAGTGGAATAAGACAAGGTTGTCCTCTGTCTGCACTATTATTTATCCTCACTACTGAAGTAATGGCTTGTAATATAAGAAACGACATCCATTACAAGGGAATACCAGTACCAAGCCGGAATAATACCGGCAGTGAAGAGGTGCGTATTGCTCAGCTTGCTGATGACACGGTGTTGTTTGCTGGAAGTAACAATAGTATAGATATAGGTGTGAATATTGTTAATGAATTTTGTAAAGTGTCCGGCATGAGTCTTAATGAACATAAAACTAATGCTATGTGGATAGGTAATAATAGAAATAAAACCGAAAAGCCTGGTAGCTTAAATTGGGTAAATAAACCAATTAAGATATTAGGTATTTATATTGGATACGACAGCAAATTTTGTAAAGAGTTAAACTGGGATTCTAAAATGATAAACTTTGAAAAGAATATTGAATTCTTGGAAAAGCAGAGACCTTACGTATTTTGGAAAAGTGACTGTATTAAAAAGTCTGGCATTGTCTAAGCTAATTTACAATGCCTCAATTATAGATGTACCAGAACATGTTATTCTAAAAGTTAATAAATTGGCACACAAATTTGTATGGAATGGAAAAAATGAAAAAAATAAAAAGAAAAACATTAATTGGTAAACCGCTTGAAGGAGGTATTAACATGCCAGACTTTTCACAAAGTCAAAGCCCTTAAAATTGCATGGGCGAGAAAACTTCTCTCGAGAAAACATGTAAGGTGGAAACTTTTACCTTTACATTACATTAATAAACTTGGGAATGAAAATATAATTTTTAGTATGTCCTGCCTTAACATGAAAAACCGCACGATCTTTCAAAGTATACCATCTTTTTATCTAAAAGTTTTAGAGTGTTGTGTTGATTTTAACAAAGTCAGCAATGATGTAATTAACAATTACGAACAAATCCTAGAGCAACATTTATGGGGAAATAAGAATATTACATTAAGTAACAAAGCTCTATTTTTTTCAAATTGGATATCATCGGGGTTAACTAAAGTCAAAAACATAGTGAGTTTTAATCGATTATTTAACCCAACTGAAATCAAAGAGATACTAAATGTAAAAAGAAACTGGCTCAGTGAATATACTACACTTATTGAAGCAATCCCAAAAGCATGGATAAACACAATAAAGCAATACGATAAAGGTAACAAGCACGTGAGAACAGAGTGTACTGCAATCGACAAAATAGCAAGGATTAATACGAAAACTATTTATTTAAATTTTGTCAATAAAATATTTAGTCCACCTCAGAGCGTACTTAAATGGGAGGGTGTATTCGATGATAAAATACAATGGACCGAAGTTTGGAGACACAAAGTAAAAAATGAAAAAAATAAAAAATATGCACAATTAAATTATAAGTTATTGAATCGAATTGTCCCTACCAATGCTAGATTATATAGATGGAATCTTAAAAGTACATGCAAATGTAATAATTGTGATGCCATAGAAGATGAGAAACATATGTTTTTTTGAATGTCCACGTAACAATATATTATGGAAAAAAAATTCATAATATATTTAAAAAAATTGATAATAGTAAAAGTTCTTTTAAAGAGCTCCTGCTGGGATGTGAGTGTGACATTAAAAACAAATTATATACAATTGCTACTTATTTGATTTATAAAATAAAGATATTAACTGAATTAAAAAAACCTACTTGTACAAATCCATGGACTGTATTTAAAAGAGAACTAGCAAAATGATTTTTTGTTCTAGAGGGGAATTTTGATATGCCATTTATAATATAATCAACCTTAAAATCGCTTTTTGGCAATTTCTTATGGAGTTATAGGTCATTATATACGATTTAATCGTGACGTCACTGGCGAAAAAAGTAACAAAAGATCGTGTAAATAAAACCGCGTAGGGTATCCGCCGCGTACAATCTTTGCGTGCATGCTGTAACCATAGCTGTAACTCTTCTGTTGACAACCGCTGATGCAGGTAATAGGCCTATGCAAGTTACAACAACCATGGTTACAGCATGCACGTAAAGATCGTACGCAGCAAATACCCTACGCAGCGCTATTTACACGATTTTTTTAGTACTTTTTCGCCAGTGACGTCACGGTCAAATCGTATATAGTGGCCTATAACTTCATAAACATTTGCCAAAAAACGATTTTAATGTTGATTCTATTATTAATGGCATATCAAAAATCTCCTCTAGAACAAAAAATCATTTTGCTAGTTCTCTTTTAAGTCAATTGTAAAATATATGGATGCATTAGGTTTGTTATAATTACTAAGTTTACAGTTGCACTGTATTTCAACATTGGTGTCATTGTCAATATACGCATACGGTATAAATAATTTTATTGTAAAACAAAAAAAAAAAAAAAAAAAAAAAAAGAGTAAAAAGAAAGAAAACAAAAAAAAAAGGTACAAACATTATTATATCTTGTTCAGGTATAACACAGTGATAGTCAATGAGTGATATGTAAAAAGCATTTATTTATATAATTTTTATGATTTTTATATAAAATTTTATTTCATGCTTTTATTATATTCAACTATTTTATTGAAATGAGTGCGTTATTATCCAAAGATACGCTTTAACAAAAAGAATGTAAGCTTTAAAAAAAAAGTGTGTAAGTACATAAAAATGAAAATCCAGAAAAATGGAGAAATATCAAACTGTCTTGATTGTATGAAAATAAATAAAGGTGGCGGTGGTTACCCCACAAAAGAGAAAAAAAAAAAGAAGTCTGTGTATATTTTATAAGTTTAATTATCTTGGCCTTTTACTTTTTACATTTTTAAACTTATATTTTTATAAACTAGCTAACTAGCTAATCATGTAGTTAAGTTCAGTTTTCTGGGCTCCAGACTTTTGTCATGGTGACTGAAATTCCTACATTATGACGTGCTTGAAGTCGACATATACAAACATACACACAACATAATGTTTATGTTGATTGACCTTAGATACGGGCATGCGCAGTTCAAACCAAGAATTGGCTTTGCATTTTTTACCCACCTGTGTCACAAAACCGGAAGCGGCCTTTATTGAAGTGTGCTTGCCCATATCTAAGGTCAATCTACACAAAATATGTTGTGTGTATATTAAATCTAAAAATATAAACAAATGTTGTTATAACAATTGACTTTGATACGAGCATGCGCAGTTCAAACTACGGATTGGATTTAAAACTACTACTGTATTACTATTACGTGTTTATTGAATGTACCGTAACAAAATTTGTTAATAGCGCCAGGGCAAATTAGCCTACTGATCATAACTATTCCCATTACATTTTCCAGATTGCTTCCACTCTGTAACAGAAGACCAGTATAGTTATCGGTACAATCTACCCCGTGTACCGGACGACGTCACTCGATTCGAATTCTCCGTCAGGGCATCAAATGACGTACACATCGCACTCTCCTCACAAAATAGACACCTCAACCCGATGTACGAAATTGTCATAGGCGGGTGGGCCGACACCATGTCCGTCATTAGACGATGCAAACAATGCACAAACCGTGTTTCACATCGAAGTTCCGCTTTTCTGGATTTGCAAGAGTATCGGCATTTCTGGATCCAGTTTGCTGATGGTGTCATTTCTGTGGGATATGTCGGAGAGGCCGCTTTTATGACGTATACGGATCCTAGCCCATTAGAAATCAACTTTGTTGGTTATACCACTGGCTGGGGTAGCAATGACAGCTTTCTATTTTGCGATAACAGTTGGCTTGGCTTTTTTTAAATAGTCAAATAATTGCAATCATAAAATTGGGTTACATACCATGTACATTATGTTGCATTTATATTTCAAAATGTTCTTACTAATGTATCCAAACCACTGTGTTCAGATCTACAGTTCAATTTATTTTGTAAGAATGTTATATGTGTAATAATATAAATGCTGTGGGAAGTTTCATGTCTTCTTCAAAAAGTGCACGATTCTACCTGAAATTCAACCTTAGCCGCTCTACTATATGAATATGTACCGTATTAATAATGTCAACTGACCTTGATACGGGCATGTGCAGTTCAAACTACAAATTGACTTATTGGACGTTGTAAATTGCGCTACAATTGTGCAAAAGGCATAGCAGGTTAGGAATGGATAAGACATTAAAATAAAAGAAATTATAATGTTTCCTATTATTATTCACTTATTTATGTCATAAGGAAGCCCTCGCTGTCGCAACATCTGATTGCAGTTCACATTCGTTTGATGGAGATTCTGGACAAGAACTCTATGTCATCAATTTAACTTACACAAGCCATAACATACACAGTTCAAATTATAAACAATTTTAACAAATAATTAATAAAAAAAAATTAATAAATTACATTTATCAATGAAACCTATTCCACATGCGCCTAATCAATAGGCCTGTTTAATTCATTATTTAGGCACAAGGGCTAAGAAATATCAATAAGAAACTTATATTATGTCAAATAATTACACCATCTACATTTACATGATTTGTTTACCTTTTGCACTTTTTCCTAAAATCACATTATTCATCTAATAAAACCCTAAACAATTCCACGATATTACTAATTCATGTACAATTGATACATTAAAAAATTGATTTGTTTTACCAATATAAAAGCCAATCCAATTATTTTTATGTTATGTTGCTTTACAGTAATATTCTTTAACAAGGTGTATTATGTTTCCTGTTTTCATTTTGCGAATATTCCTATTATATCATGGCCGCGGGTTTTGCAACTAACAGTAATTAGCGCCCGCTTTTACTGTCGTGCACTATAATAGGCCTACGCAAGGAACCCTGTCACGATAAGTAAGTTACTAATAAATAGACATATACCTCAGTGGCGTATCTAGGGTAGGGGGTGAATAGAGTGGCTAGCCACCCCACTTCGGTTACCGTGATGTAAAACAAAATGTCACTCGTCTTGTGTGTGTGCTTCTCGTGTGTACTTGTTACGTATATATGCTAAAGGTAAAGCATATATTCTAATTTAGCTTAACTTCTTTTCAGATGTCATCTAAGAGCACTAACTGTCTATTAATTCCAAAATTTCTGCATATCAGGGTAGGCCTTGCATCACCCAGTAAGGTAATACCACCTAATAACATAGAATAATCCTATATTTTTAAACTTATTATATTAGTATGAATTAGTTATAGGACTTATTCGGTTAATGATTCGTTTACATTTGGTTGACTTTTATTACATTAATGATTAATATTACATTATTAGTTTATCATTACATTAATAGGTGATTTAGGGACTAGCCGAAAATTTCTTTCGAAAATAAATACAGTGCTCTACAGTCTACATGCCTTGTTGTCATAATTTTTTGTTTCAATGACTAATATATAA